>NW_003852408.1:30616431-30650665 GCF_000181295.1 Otolemur garnettii
AGACAGAGTCTCACTTTGTCGCCCTAGGTAGAGAGCTGAGCAGTCACAGCTCACAGCAACCTCAGACTCTTGGGCTCAAGCAATTCTCTTGCCACAGCCCCCCAAGTAGCTGGGACTATAGGTGCCCTCCACAATGCCCGACTGTTTTTAGAGATGAGGTCTCATTCTTTTTTTTTTTTTTAATTAAATCATAACTGTGTACATTAATGCATTTATGGGGTACAATGTGCTGATTTTCGGGGTCCTGCTCTTGTTCAGGCTGGCCTTGAACTCGTGAGCTTAAGCAATCTACCCTCCTCAGCCTCCAAGAGCACTGGGATTACAGGCGTGAGCCACTGTGCCCAGCCCCATGTATCTTTCTATTGGTCTTCTTATTGCCAAATTAAGTATAGGGAAAATGGCTAAGTAGATTTTCATTAAACTTGGAGGACTCTTAAAACTGTCACCCTTAAAACTTGGGCCATATGGAACACTCAAAATTCTCCTTTGGAAGACTCTAGGGGCTCCTCAAAGAGGTGGGTGGGAAAACTGAGCATATACTGGACACAACAGGAAGACCTCATGACAGTTTGAGCGAAACTTATTCTACCTATTGAGACACCGCTAAGAGGACACAAAGAGCAATCAAACACAAGGCCCTGAGAATCCCCAGATGGAAGGGAAGGACAGCTGGCCCTGGAGCGGCTGGCACTGCTTTGCTACAGAGCAAGTCTCTGGGTGCAACTCTGCACACTGCACCACTGAGGGGCCAAGGGAGGTATTTATTTAATGATAGTTACAAAGTCTCTTGAGCAATGATGAGGAAATCAAGTCTGCTTTTCTAGAGAACACACTTATAAGGATGTTTATTTCCCCCCAGAAGTGGTCCCTGGGGTTCTACATACCCACAGAGGTGTTCCCCATAACAACAGGGGCCTGGGGATACTTGAATTTAGCTTCCAGAAGTTCCTTCAGGGTTACTGGAGAAATCCATGTCATTCTGTCACCACGGAAAACCCGGGTGCTTTGTGGTTGATTCTCAGCCATTATCTATGGAAAAGGCAACAGGGACTCAGGATGCCTGGCGGTAACATTCCCGCCTGTTCCTGCTCTATCATTGTAGGAACAGAGAGAGCAAACCAATTCACAGCTTCTAGAAAACAAAAGTGACCCCCAAATGGAGCTTTCCAAGAAACCAGAGTTCAGGATGAAAGTGTGATGGTATTTTACTCCTAGAGACCACTCCATATATTTCCCTTTGGTGCTCTTATGTCTCCAAGGAATTCTTTTCTTTTTTTTTTGCAGTTTTTGGCTGGGGCTGGGCTTGAACCCACCACCTCCAGCATATGAAGCTGGCACCCTACTCCTTTGAGCCACAGGCACTGCCCTCCAAGGAATTCATTTTAATGCTAAAAAATATAGCCTGTTTAATTTTGTCAAATCATTCTAAGGAAGAAAAAACTTTGCCAAACATAAAGTAGAAAAAATGTCTACATCTACACACATGGTTTTATGGCTTTATAGATACTATCTGCTGCTTCTCATGGTCAGCCCATGTGTCCCCTCCGTGGGGACTCCACCTCATTCCTCCACCTCCTCCTCAGTCCATACTCTTCAGACCTTGAGAGAAGGATGACAGACTTCTGAGAATCCAGAAGCAAATGCCCTTCCTGACATTTCACCACCAGTCCTCTCGGATGAGCTCGACGTTGCCATCCTTACCATGAGCTCAGGAGGAAATATCAGCTCCTGGGTTGGATCCAGCGGCAGGAACTCCTCTTCTGAGAATAGTTTTGGACTTGTCTTAAAAAGAGAAGGTACCAGAAGTTATTGCCATCAAGAAACTTTCCTTTGAAATCCCCCGTGGAATGAGGTTGGAAGGAGACAGACATATAGTCAGATACAGCAAACAGGAAATGAAAAAAGCCAGCGGCCCAGGAATGATCTCTGTGCTGCAGACTAAGAGCTCTAACACAGACTTGGTCCCAGCATCTCCGCTCAGAGGCCGATGAGCTCTGGAGCCCTCAGTGCCTGCACATTCTCTCTGGAGTCTGGGGACAGCAGAGGAGGCAGCAGGACAGTCCCCTGAACCACTCCCAGCATGATTGCTCCACCTGTTCTTTGATTTCCCTGACATCTCCACTTTCCATCTCCCTCGAAAAATGCTTTTTTAAAAACTAAGACACACTATGGAGGCCAGGCACAGTGACTCATGCCTGTAATTCTCACATTCTGGGAGCCAAGGAGGGAGGATCACTTGAGGCCAAGAGTTAGAGACCAGCCTAAGCAAGAGTGAGACCCCATCTCTACTAAAAATAGAAAAATTACCCAGGCCTGGCAGTGTCCACCTGCAGTCCCAGCTACTCAGGAGGATGAGGTTGATCTGAGCTATGATGTTACCATTTTACTTTTTTTGAGACTTCATCTTGAAGACAACAATAAAGAAGAAACTAAGAGATACTATGGGATCCGTGTGTTTTCTCTCCTATAGATGTTCTATTTCAGTGGTTCTCAGCCTGTGGGTTGTGACCCCTTTTGCAGGGGTCACCTAAGACCATCTTGCATATCAGATATTTGCATTCATTACAATTCATAACAGTAGCAAAATTACAATTATGAAGTAGCAACAAAAATGATTTTATGGTTGGGGGTCACCACAACATGAGGAACTGTATTAAAGGGTAGTGGCATCAGGAAAGTTGAGAACCACTGTTCTATTTAAAGAGAATAATATCTGGAATGAGAGACAAAGTTGGTAGAATCAAATTTTTTTATAGAGATAGAGTGAGAATGGGAGAAGGGACACGCTGACACATCTTGAATTAGTCAACCTGTGGGTAGCCATTTATTCTTCATAAGAGTAAGTCAGCTGCCGCTCACATCCTAAGAAAACTTAATAAAAACTGTACATTTCACTGACCTTATTTTCTTCCTTATATTCTGGTAATCCATTTATTCCTTGATCCAAAGAGCAAATCCCATTTTCTTTACTTTGACAGCAGCCAGAAGACTAGTGGGCAAAAAAAACAAATCACTAGGAATTTGTTGCTGATTCTACTAAGTAGTAAATAAAGCAGGTGACTACCAGTTGAAACATAACACAAAATCAATACGTATTGTTAGATACCTGGAAAGAGAGCTGTTTGTCCTTAAACATATCCAAACTAATTCTAATAAAAATCTTGAGTTTATAGGAAGTTTTGAAGAGCAGTGATTATTAAAACAAGTTAAAATACATAAAGATCTTATAACTGAGCCTGGCACATAGCAATAAATATTAAATATTGCCAATGATTGTCAATATTCATTTTAAGTTTCGAATATTAACAAAAAATACTAATGAGTACTGTTATCATCATTGTTTTTTTTTTAATTCTTTGGGGTTCATTGAGGGTACTGAATGCATTGATTGCATTTGTTAGATAAATTCCCTCTAATAATTGTGTCCCTCCTCCAAGAGGTGTGCCATATACCATGACCCCTATCCCCCACCTTATATTAGATCATGGAATACTATCCAGCCATTTAAAAGATGACTTTACAAAAGATGTAAAAGATGTAAAACTTTATATCTTTTGTATTAACATTTTTTTTTTTTTTTTTTTTTGAGACAGAGCCTCAAGCTGTCCCCCTGAGTAGAGTGCCATGGCATCACGCTCACAGCAACCTCCAACTCCTGGGCTCAAGCGATTCTCCTGCCTCTGCCTCCCAAGTAGCTGGGACCACAGGCGCCCGCCACAACGCCCGGCCATTTTTTGATTGCAGCCGTCATTGTTGTTTGGCGGGTCCGGGCTGGGGATTCGAACCCGCCACCTTAGGTGTACATGGCTGGCGCCCTAGCCGGTTGAGCCATAGGCGCCGAGCCCTTTTGTATTAACATTAAAAAGACTTTATATCTTTTGTATTAACCTGGATTGAGTTGGAAAACATTCTTCTTAGTAAAGCATCACAAGACTGGAGAAGCAAGAATCCAAAATACACAATTCTAATATGAAGGCAGTAAATGATCCCATGTATCACTGTGTCCTTATCTGTGATGTACCCATTTCATAGTTTAACTCCCAAAGGACACTCTTATGTCCTTCACATCAACATTGTTTCTTTATTTATCCATTCAATAAATATCGATTGAGTAGCTACCCAATCAGTGCACTGTGACTGGCCCTGGGAATGTACACCTCTGCTGTCCAGCAGCCTACAGTCTCGTGATGAGATGGAATAGCACACAGGCAATTGTACTGCATTAGGCGTGTGTGCACATGCCCACCACACAGGTCCAGGGGGGCTATAGGAGGACCAGTGCAAGGGACCTGGCCCAAACAAGATCAGAGAAGACCTCTTGGAGGCAATGAGGTCAAAATGCTCCAGTGCTCATTGTGTAACCAAGGTGAGCTCAGTGAATGCAGGTGAGTGCCCTGGCCAAGATCAAATAAAACAGCAGTTACAGACCTTGAGGTAGGAAGTAGACCCATACTCGTAACAAAGGCTGTCCTCCTAATCACACCTGACAACCCCTACCATTTTGTGTCACTGGGCAAAAATATACTTGACCATGTGTTCCTTTTTACTCACTTTACAGAAAGTCTTGCAGGCATCAATTATGGGCCTGTAGCCAGTGCACCGGCACAGGTTACCTAAAGGAGAGTAAACAAGGTCTGTTAATCTAGTGACCCTAGATGGAAATAAGGACCCCATCCTAGAAGAAAACTCTGATATTTCAGTCCACCTAATCTGCCAAATCAGCTTTTCTTTTTATTATCAGCAACTTGGGATAATTACTTGATAATCTTGAGGCAGATTTTAATGGCTCAGTCATTTGTACTTTTCTGTAAACAGTTTTTATGTCCTCTGCTTACAAAGGTGCACAATGATTTCAAGCCAAACACTTGATCTACAGTCATTTTCAAGAGCTAAACCTCACTTTATAAAAAGCAAGAGCCACTTAATTGAGGTATTATTGACATATGAAAAGCTGGACATATTTAATGTATCCAACTTGATGTGTTTGGAGATAAGCATATACCCTTGAAACCATCACCATGGTCATTGCCATAAACATACCTATCACCTCCAAGTTCCCTCCGGGCATTTATTTATTCATTTTTTTAGAGATAAGAATGTTTAATATAAGAGCTACACTCTTAGCAATACAGTATTGTTATGCATAGGCATTATGCTGTAAGGTAGGTCTCTAGGCTTTATTCATCCCGCATAAGTGAAATTTAGTGCCCTTTGACCAATACAATTGTCCCTTGGTATACGTGGAGGATTGGTTCCAGGACCACCCACATAAAACCAAATCCATGCATATCAAGTCCAGCAGTAGGGCCCTGTAGAACCTGCACTTACATGAAAAGTTGGTCTTCCATAAATACAGCTACTATAATTTTATTCTGCTTTTGGTTGGAAAAAAGCTCTGTATAATTGGACCTTCACAGTTTGGACACATGTTGTTCAAGGGTCACCTGTACTTCCTTGTTTTCCCTCCCCTAGACCCTGTAGCCATCATTCTACTCTCTGCTTCTGTGAGTTTGACTGTTTTAGATTTTTTTTTTTTTTTTTTTTGCAGTTTTTGGCCGGGTCCGGGTTTGAACCCGCCACCTCTGGTATATGGGGCTGGCTGCCCTACTCTTTTGAGCCACAGGTGCCACCCTGTTTTAGATTCTTCACGTAAGCGGGATCATGTGATATTTGCTCTTCTATGTCTGGCTTATTTCACTTAACATAATATCCTCCAGGCTAATATATATTGCTCAAATGGCAGGATTTCCTTCTTTTTCTTAAAGGTAAAAAAGTCCTCATTATTAATGCTGTGGTACTTATCAATTTATTGCAAAAGAGAGAGGGAGCGAGCACTAAGCTTCAGTTGACAGAAAGATCAAAGTCAAAAATAAAAAGAAGTTCAAAGGCATTCGACAGCAGCAAAGGTGGCTATCAAACTTTGGAAGCAGTCAGGCACACAGTTTATTTACAATATGAAATTAAATAAGTCAAACTTAAAGCTGCTGGAACTTTAAATTATTTTGAGGCTTGAGAGGAATATAACTATGGCTGAAGTCATACAGCAGGCAGTTGCAGCTTCTGCTTTCTCTGTAAATGATTAGAAATAACCGAATGGCAGCAGAGATAAGACCCCTTCCGATCCATACTCCTCCTCACAGAATGTTAAAGCAATCTTCCTTGAATGTAGCAAGCTGTGGTCGATCAAATCGCTGTAACGTATGGACTGGCCTAATGCAGAAAATTTTCAACCCTGTTAAATTTCTCTTTTTCTGCTTATACACTTGCAACCTTAACTTCCTACTCCTTTGGAGTCTGTCTTTCCCAGTTTGTCATCCACAAACTGCATGCTTGAATAAACTTGATACTTAATCATATTTTCTGACGCTCATTGCTTAAGGTCAACAACGATTAGTCCAGTGTTTCTCACAGAGGTCCTGTGTTCTTCACCTATCCCCAAATCTGAGGTCTTATTTACAAAACAAGGTCACTTAGTCAAGCTCTCTGAGGGTGTGTCCTAGGAATCTTCATTATTCATAAATTCCCCACGTATGTCCTGCATACCCTAAACTTGCGGACCCTGCATAACAACACCTAAAGGCAATCAGGCAGAAGACGGTTCTGTGCTATGTCACTCCTTTCTACTTCCGGGGCTTGGCTCTCCCTGGAACACTGTTGCAGAGGAAGTGTATAAAGAGCTTTAGGCTGGCGATCTCTAGGAAAGAAATGAGGTCCTCAGGAGGCAGGAGGCAAAAACAAACAGAAAGAGCCACAGAAAGTTTCAGCAGAAACAGAACGTCATAGGCTATCATGTTCAAAAATTGCTTAGGCCTTTGGCTCAGTGAGTAGGGTGCCGGCCCCATGCCCCTGCCAAACTGCAACAACAACAACAAAATAGCTGGGCATTATGGTGGGTGCCTGTAGTCCCACCCAGCTCCTCGAGAGGCTGAGGCAAGAGAATCGCTTAAGCCCAACAGGTGGAGGTTGCTGTGAGCTCTGACACCACAGCGCTCTACCATGGGCAATAAAGTGAGACTCTGTCTCTAAAAATAAATAAATAAATAATTGCTTAGACTCCTGTGATGAGGACCCCTTCCCAACACACACATACACACACTGAGCTCCTGAACTTGATAAAGTGGCTCCAGAGTAGATAGAGACAGCTCTTTGGAACAAGTATCAACACATGATCTCAGTCTCTTTGGCGTCACGTTATCCTCAGCAGCAGCCCTCTGCTCCTCAATACGGTCCTGAGAGCACCCATGCGACAGGGGAGCATGGTGACAAAGCAGTGTGCGGAGATAACAGGACTCTTTCCAAGCATAAATGAATAAACTGACTTTTTAAAGAAAACAAGCAAGCAACAAAAAAAAGAAGAGACACAGATTAAAAGAGACTTCATGAATATAGCAGCCAAATGCAATGTGTGGGTCTGGTTTGGATCCTGATTTGAACAAACCAACCCTTCCATTCATTGGAGATAGAATTTTGAACAAAATTACTCTCTACAAACCTCAGTTTCTCCATTTATGAAATGGGAATAATATTATTATCTTATAAAGTTACCATGAGGATTAAAGGAGATAATCTTCAAACAGCATTTAATACAGTGTGTGGTACCTAGTTGGTGTCTATTATGAGCTGTTGTCATCGTCATCACCATGTAAAAATAAACACACATACATAACCTACCACCAAGAGCATCAGTTAACTGATCCAGAGTGGGCTCTGGATGGTTCCTGAGCAGTGTGTAGATGGACATCACCATCCCAGGGGTACAGAATCCACACTGGGTACCATGACACTTGGCGATCCTCTCCTAGAAGCACAGAAAGGTTGGAAATGCAGAATCTTGGACCCTGCCCCAGACCTAATGATCTGACAAGATCTGACAAGATCTGACAAGATCCCAGGTGATTCCTCTGCATGTTAAAGTTGGATAAGTGGCCCTGGACAGCCCTTCTCATCCCAGGTGCCTCCCACGCTGGTGGCTGTGTCATTATGATGTTTGACCTCATCAGCTTTGGAGCCTCACTTAAGGCAGTGAATTTCAGCCTTTGGAATCACCTGGAAAGCTTCCAGAATTCGAAGGCCCAAGCAGCACCCCAAATCAACTTGGTTTCAATGTGTGCTTGAGGTTGTGAATTACTGACATAAAGGAAGTCCTTTAAAGAAATGAACCAAATTACACTCAAATTGAGAAATGAAACAATAAAAGGAAGGTAATACTTCCTTTATTCCTTCCATGCCTCCCCGCCCTCCCCCACTCCAGCATTTTCTCTTTGGATTCTAAATTCCAAGGTGCAAATCCATTTTGGAAGCTGATGTGGGAGCTCAGCATCAGTGAGGAGATGAAAGGGTGTTTGTATGCCTGTGTCTGGTCACGTCTCACCGGGTGTACACAGGCAGAATTCTCTACCTCGAGGTAACGAGGTTTCATAGAAAATAAATAGAAACTGAGATTCCTTCGTGTCTAGACAACTTGAAGTTTGACTGTTTTCTATGTTGCTCCTATCTTTTCTCTCTCCTCATAAGTGACCTTCATTAACTTAGATTAAAAATAGGTAGGAATGGCAGTTTTATGGGCAATGTATATACATAATTTAAAGAGTCAGGAGTCTTTTCACTTGACGGAAAGTCCTTAACAAGGTGCCATTTTAGTTGAAAAAGCCTTGAAATTCATTAACAGTTCCTTTCAAGTTGTAAGTTGAATAAATCTTTTTAGTAGCTGTGATATTGATGTACCTTTAAGATGTTATTTCTCACCTTTAAAAAAAAAAAAAAAGAACAAGAAGATTAATCTCTCCATGCACATGGCTCTTGTTTCTCTATGAGTTTGGAAGCTGTAAGATGGACAAGTATTGTCTAATTAGAATATAGAAAACAAACCGAGAGATGTCAGGGTTTTCTTAGAAAAGAAAAAGTCTTCCTGTTTTCTAAAAGCATCTTTCCAATAAGTTGGTCACAGTTACATACTCCAGTATCCCACCCAGGCTTCACTCTTGGCACCGCTGGGCTTCATCTGTTAGCAGGGCCCAGGCAGCAGGGCCCAAACTGCTGGGCTCTCTTAATCTCAGGGACTCATTATGCCACTCGTGGTTTTGGAAGCACAGAAACCTTTAAGGAAGAGGCACATCCTCACCTGGACAGGATGGATTCTGGTCTTGGTGCTTCCTATGCCTTCTACTGTGGTGACGGCAGCACCATACAGAGAACAGATGGGGATCAGGCAGGCATTGGCTGGGTAATGTCTTAAAATACAGAAGAAAAGCACAAATTACAAATACATTGTATCTAGGGGGAAAGGGACCAAGCACTCCTAGGCATTCAGGGTCACAGCTGGAGTGTCACCGGCAAGATTAAACTTAGGCCTTCTAACTCTAATTCCAGTTTTTCATCTTGAATAAGGGCGTGGGTGGTGGGTTGTGACATTCTCTAGTCACATGTAACCACCTGTCCACCTAGGAATTATTCCATCTTCCAGGCAGATGCTAGGCTGAGGAATCAGTTGAGTGATAAAGTGAATGATCAGATAGTACAGATAGTGTGCTTCAGAAGAAACAGGATGTGGAACGCAGAGCTCCGCAATCCCACAAGAAGCACTGCTAGAATTGAAGGGGACTCTTAAAATGTTCTCATTCACCAAATGGCCAATAAATATGTAAAACAAATGTTCAACCTCAAAAATTAAGAAAGACTCAACTTAAGAAATTTATTAAATGACAATTTAAATAAAAATTATAATATCCCTTGGTAGAAAGGCTTGGGAAAATGGGACCCACACAGTGCTTATAAGAATGGCAATTAAATTCCCCCATGTTCTTCTGGGAGACATTTCACTGAAAGACATAAAGACCTTTAAGATGAACACTGTCTTTTACTCTGCAAGACCACCTATGTGGATAAGGAAACAGTCATAGACATAAATATATTATAGCAATGTTCACTGATGTGTTTCTCATAACAATGAAAACTAATCTAAGTGAACACTATTTGTGGATTGGTTTTGGTACATCCAAATGATGGAACATACACCACCATTAACATTACGTTCATTATTTTGAAAAGATATTAATGAGAAATTAATAAAATATACAATTTTTAAAACAGTACTGCAGTATGCATACATATGTATACACATAAGAGGGAGATTAGAAGGATATTATTCATATATAAATAAATGTAAATATTTACTGAGTGCCTGCTATGTTCCAAGTGCTAAGATTCATTGATGAATGAGATAGATAAAATCCTTGCCTTTGTAGAATGTACATTCTAGTTAAAACAGTACACACATGCATAGACAACACACATACATATATACATTGAAATGATGAGAAGTCTATGAATAAATTAATACAGGCCAAGGAAATAGAATGGTGAAGGTGAGATGGGACATAGCTATTAAGCAGGGCATAAGGAAGGAAAATGTAATGTTTTTTGTTAAAACCTGAATGACTCAAAGGAGCCAGACAAGAAAGGCAGAGGTACAACACACACACACACAGACAGAGAGAAGTCCAGGGAAGGTAGAGCATAGTAAATATGAGGGAGGTGGTATTTATTCAAGGTCAGGGAACTAGGCAGGGGCTAGACAGGTCATGGGAAGGCTTCATAGTAAAGGTAAGGAGTTTGAGTACTGATTCGAAGGCAAGTGAGTTTTCAGTTTAGATGTAGAAAGTTGTAATTAACTGTCACTCTCATTCTTAAAACCAAAATAAGCCATATAAACCTCATAATCATAATTTTTTAAAAACTCATTATATACTGAATACGTAAAAAATCTTTATGAGCTAAACTTAATAAACAAATGAGCTATTTAATTGAGGAGGCTGTTCTCTTCTTGAAATGGAAAGAGAAAGAGGAGCCTTCCTCAGATAGGGAAAAGGAGAAACCAGAACAACTTTCAACAAACTTTCAATGTGAGCTGATACAACAGATTAAAATTCAAAGCTGGTTGTATTTTCCCCAATCTGTTCCCCACCAGAAATCACTGATATCTGGGGTATTTCCCAAGAAAAGGGGAGGGAAAGAGAGCAAAAAAAAAAAAAAAAAAAAAAAAAAAAAAAACTGTCTAGGCACTCTGGCCCTTAAAAGAAGAAGTTTCAGAACAAATCGGAGAACTAAAAAAACAAAACCCCAAAAAACCAAAAACAACCTACATAGTGGGGCTTCATCAAGTATAAGGTAGTTGCTACACTAGAGGGTAAAAAGACAAGGCTGCATGGATGTGAGAGAGCTCCCAAAGCTTAGAAGGTGAGATAGAAAGGCAAAAACAACTCCCCAGAAACCTAAACAGCTATAAGCCAGGCTGTAGAGCAGGAAGATACTGCTCAGAGTTCAAAAGGCAGGTGACTTGGCTGTGGAACACAGGCAGATATCTGAAACTTCACCAGGGCTCAGATTCTCAGCCCTCAACTAAGATTTGTGAAATGACATAAATGGTCTAACATGTGCATAATTGGAAGTTCCAGAGGACAGAGGAGAGAGAAAGAGTGTAGCACAAAACAGACTCGCTTGAGAAGTTTCCAACGCTGATGGAAGACATGAACCCACAGATCCAAAAAGCTTGGCAGAGCTGAAGAAGGATAAATACCAAACATAAAGAGATGTTAAACATGGGAAGCCACTGGTGATTTTTAAGAAGAAGAATGATTTGATCTGATTTATAGCTGAAATAGATTTCTCTGGTTGATGTATGGAGAATGCAGTAGATGGGAGCAAGGAGTATGTTAGGAGTCTGTAAGAATAACACAGGAAAGTGACGATAGCATTATCCTCCACTGCAGTTTTAGCCCCATCTTTCCTCTCTAGACAGCATGGGAAGTCAGGCAGACTTTCAGTTTGGACATATGTTATCTTTGTTGATAGTACATTCTACCCTACCCCAACCTATTCACATTTCTGGGACCATGTCTGTCTTATTCATATTGTATCTCCAGCCCTGCAGTTCCTTTCACTCAGCAGGAATGCATATTTACTACACGAAGGAATAAAAAAGTTCAAAACTATAAACCTTCAACCCTATGTGAGCTTTGCTGCAAAGTACCTTATCTTCTTGGTAGTGGGGCTGTATCGTGATATCATCACCGTACAGGCACCACAGCCTCCCCCTCCACAGCCATACTTAGTTCCTGTGAGTTGAACTGGAAAAAGCATGGTTAAAGAGAATGTTTTCTGTACTTCTTTTTTAAGAATAGTCTTCACCTTAGGATACAGCACTATCACAGACTCTTAAAAGTATAGCCGAGTTTAATGCATAAAATGATGTCTGTGTCTCATAGGTGCTATTATAATATGGCAACTATAATCTTGTAAATTCTTGATATCCCTTTGTTTCCTCTCTTTGTAAATAAATGGACCTCAGGTTACCAAAAATAGGGGCAAGCTAAAAGAGGAAGATTCTATGGCTGTAAGGGCTTGAGTATTTGAAGGTATGAATACATTGAACACTTGTTCTCATCTTACCTGTGTTTCTTATTTATTATTATAAATAATTCTTGAAATATTTGTATCATATTTATTATATTTCTCTGCCTTTCAGAGGCAGAAACTGCTAGCTGTTTCCTAATTTCTTTTCTTTCTTTCTTTCATTTTTTTTTTTTTTTTGAGACGGAGTCTTACTATGTTACCCTCAGTAGAGTGCTGTGATGTCACAGCTCACAGTACCTCAAACTCTTGGGCTCAAGCAATTCTCTTGCCTCAGCCTCCCAAGAAGCTAGGACTACAGATGCCACAACACTCAGCTATTTTTTTGTTATTGTTGTTATTGTTGTTTAGCAGGCCCAGGCTGGGTTTGAACCCACCAGCCCCGGTGTATATGGCTGGCGCCACTAAACTATGGGAGCCAAGCTTGTTCCCTAATTTCTGTTCTCTATTATTCCTTAGTAATAGAAACCCCAATTCTTAGATATGCACAGGGTTGCCCAGAATAAAGATATATTTTTTCAGCCTCCTCTGAAACTAGATGGGGTCATTAAAAATGCTGGCTAACGGGATGCAAATATAAGTGTTGTGTATGATTTCTAGGAGGGGACTGTCCCAAAAGCAGAGGGGTACCTCCTTCCTTATCAATTACTTCTTCTTGTTTGCAGGAATTCAGATTTGATGTCTGGACCTCAATGAATGAGAGTATGAGAAAGCTGCATACTGGGGAGGGTGGAGTTTGCTTCCTTAACAATGTTGAGACACTGCTTTACTAGCCCTCATCCACATATCTTTGGGTTTCCTTTATGTGAGTATCACAGCCATGCACACGTCTCACACATCTCCCTTTAACCTGGAGGGTAAATAACCAAGGGACCCATATACTTCACTTTGAAATCGATCATCCTGGTTTTCATTAAGGCTACACCCCAACAACGGCTCAGTGCTATGGAGAGATGAAGTCCCCAATGGCTTTAGAGAACATGCCTTAGACTGACCAGCAGTCAGTCCAGAAATCATCTACTTTCGTTTAGGTGATTTCGGTGCTGTCTTTCTCTAATGGGCATGATATTAGTCCCTGAAACTGGAGGGTAAATATTGTGACTTTAAAATATAAAGGATGTTTGAGTAAGTCCTTTAAAATTCTATTGTTTTAGTTTCCATTGCCAGTTTCTCTTTTTTATACGGACACTAGAAACAACTTGGTTTTTCTGACAGCCACGATTACATACTACCTATGAAACTAAGATGTAGAACTTTTGCAAAGATATATATTAAACCATAATAGCAAGGAATATGTCTCAACATGGCTCTAAAAAGATATTTTGTGTATCATGTAATGAGGACGTGAAAGCTATACACACACACACACACTCAAAGCAAAGAAAAGGATACGCTTCTTCCTCAAGTACGGCAACAGCATTATTTCAGGATCAACATTTCTTTCTGTCACCTGTCCCACAGAGAAAATGAGTTATGCACATAAAGTTGACAGAGATAGTGCAAAATTCACATTGGAAGGAACACACCATTTGAGGGAAATGCACAGTAATTAATCCTTCTGCTCACATTTTCAAGTTGATTTCATGTTTATGGAACATCTGTGATAATCAGATCACCTCTCTTAAGTATAATCTCGAATCTCACCCCTCATTGTGCCACTGTCCTTAGTTGAATTAGCACTGTCCTCTAAGGCAGTGGTTGTGTCTACTAGTGAGAGATCGCTAATGACTCCTGCCCAGCTTTTCCTAAAGAATCTAAAGCAAGGGAGGGAAAAGACATTAGCTGAACAGAGTGGAGTGGGGAGAGAGGGAGGGAGAGAGAACAAGAATACACCCTTTTGGAATAAAATAGACTCTGAGAAATTAATAGAGTTAACTTTTTAAAAAGACTTATGTATCATGTTCAAATAATTACAGAAAGAGACCACAACCAACCATGTCCCCCCAAATCAAAGAAACAAAGGAGAAGGTAAAATGTGTGTGCCAAGGGATGCAAAGCCGTGTGGCCGGGACACACACGGGCAGGTTCGCGTAAGCAGGACCTGTCACAGCACGATCAAAATGTCACGATTGGTTGTGCTTTCCAAGGTGATCATGCCTTTTCTTTTTTATTATTAAAAACTTTGGATTTCTTTTAGATTCATAGAACATATAGAAGGACAATTTGCTTCACAATTCCAGATGCTGAATTCATCTTTCACCATGTTATAATAGTTTTCCCCCTTAGAAGTAAGTGGGGAGAAGCATGAGCTTAGTCTACAGCTGCCTCCTCACCCTCAATTCTAAGTTTCCACATGCAAGGGGAGGCATATTCCAGTTGCCGAGGTCAGATCTGTGCCCTAGAAGACTGTGAGTGTGTGAGTCTGTGTGTGTGTACACATACTATAATGCAAGAAAAAAAGTGAGGTACCTCCCAGGCATCTTCAACTTAATTGGCCCTCAAATGAAACTCTTTATTTTATTCTCCAAAAGTATTCCTTCCTTCTTTTCTCTAACCTATCTGCTAGATCATCTAAGCTTAAAAACCCAAGCTCTTTCAATCCATCACAATCAGCATCACTAAGACCATTCCCCTCCCCCCCAAAATGATTCTCTAAACACCCTCTCTTCTACTCTCACGACCTGGAATGAGCCTATGTCAATGCTGCCCAGATGATTACAACAGCTGCCTCACAGGTCTCCCTGCCGCTGCTCTTGGCACCACCACCACCACCCCCGCCCGATACTGCCCTCTACAACGCTACCACCATAAGCACTCCAAAATCCAAGTCCGATCATCTCATTATCTGCCTAAGTTTAACACACTCTGGCCAGCCAAACTGCCATGCTGAGAATTCCTGAATCACCAGGGTGCTTGTTAAAAGAAAATCTCCATGGAATCAGGATTCCTGGGAGAGGGAACCAGAAAGTGTACGTGTTAAATAAGCACACGGAGTATGTCTTAGATGAATTCAATCTAAGCCTTCCTAGAGTACAAGAAGTTCAAATTCCTGGCCAGGCCTCTTTAATAAGCTGCCCCATCATCTCCTACCACTTGGCCCATGTATCTGGAACTCAGGCCACATGGAAGAATGGGCCAATATCAACCATGCATGGACTTTCACCTTCACCACATCTACATACAGGCTTCTTTCTGTCCTAAAAGTCCCTTTTGACTCTACCTGGAAGAATTTTGTCATTCCATGCCCGGTCAAATGTCCCCTGTGCAAAGTGCTGCCATCTAATACAAACGGTCCAGGTGACCACCCTCCTCTGTGTTTCCATGGCCAGTCCAGGGCCAGTGTCCTTATCCCTTCTTTTATGGCACATTTTACTCTGGTACCATAATTATTTTTGTATGTCTACGCCTACCTCGATTCTGAGAGAAACAACCTCTGTTATTCTTTGTGTCAGACTCTGAGCTTTGTGCCGGGGTATGTCTTAGGGTACATATTATATATACTATATATATACTAATTAAAAGAATGACTTGAACATGGTATGTATGATTTGCTATGAAAACACCAAGAAGAGAAGAATGATTTCTCATAGACATGAGAAATCTAAACAGAAGAAAAAGAAAGAAAAGCAGAGAAGTTATTGGTGACAGAAACTGTTGGCTGTCTATCCCAGCACGCCTTCCTTCTTCCTTGCCGCTGCCTGACACAGGGATGAAATGCCTGGAATTTCAGCAGTCATCTGAGGCCATGAGGCAACACACTGACGCCAGCAGGAGAAAAAGAAGAAATCTGGGTCCCAGATAGTAACAGAGGGCTCTGGGCCAGACTCACAATGTCTAACTGCAGGTATCATGGTGAATCTCAACGGCCCAGTTTTCACAGACAGACAGGACCTGGGTGTCCTGGTTAATAAAGACTAGCATTTTACACTTGGGGAATATTTGTCTATTTTGGGAAGGTATTAATGGAGGAAGCAGGCCTTGCTAGTCTGTTTGTTTCAAGAGATGTCTCAAGAGTTTGGAGTTCTGCCTCAAAGTGCCACTGGCTTGAAATGTGTTTATTTTTCTTGATTTGGTTGATATTATATTTGAAGGAGGGAAGTGGAAATAGGGATCTAGCATTCATCCTGTCCAGGGGGCTCTGGGAGGGCAACAGGGAGGATAGAGATAGGGAGGTACAGAGCAGACGCTCCGGGAAACACCAGCCAGTGAACAGCTTTGCCCAGATTCCTACACTAAGATGCTGTGTTCACGTGGGGACAGAGTTATTCTGTTGACTCTGAGTTGGAGAGATGATGACAGTTCTCAGGTCAAGGTCATTGCATGTACTCCTCTTGGTACAGACTTGGGTGTCGCAAGGGTGGAATCTGTCCCTCTGTATCTCTTCCAGCCCTTTTGGGAGAGTCGCAAACCACAAAGTTAAGAAAGCACTTACCTCTGTGGATGGTTGGCGGTTAGTGTCTTAGGGGGCCCTGCCAAATCCAAGACAGAGGCAGAAAGAAGAGAAAGGAAGAGACACAGAAAGGGGGTGGGGGACGAGAATAGAAAATAAGGACAAGGTACAGGTGCCTGTGAAAGGACAAGGCTGAGAGGGAGGAGGAGAGAAAAGAAAGAGGCATATGTTGTAGGCCACAGTTGGCAGAGAATAACCCACAGCAGCCTCAGAACAGAGAGGAGGCCAGAGAGGAGGCCATGACACTTCTGCCCGAGCTTCTAGTTGCTTTAAAATTCACTTTGCTTGTGGGTTCCTCCTAAGCTGCCTCTACCTGCCCTTCCATGGCCCAAACCCATTTTCTGAATCACTGCAGCCATCTCAGCAGCTCAGGAGACCAAAAACTCCAGGAAAACATCCACCGATGAATAGCTTTGCCCAGATTCCTACACATAGCAAATAATGCTCAGTGACTACTTCTTAGCCTTCTTGATACTTCTTAGCAAAGTTCTGGCTCTACTTATGAAGGAGATTATTTTCTAGTCTAGATATTTACAATCATTTCCACATATTAAGTTTTTACTATGTAAATGTACCTCGCTAACCACTGTCCATGGAATTTAATCTTCAGCCCAATTCCAGAAGATATGTTTCTGTTATTAGCTCCATTTTGCAGAGGAAAACACTGAGGCTAAGAGTTATTAAGCACCTTTCCTGAAGCCCTGGAGCTGTCAAGTGGTAGAAGGGACAACACAGGATTCAAACCTCTGCCTGACTAGTTCCAAAGCCCACACTGTTGATCTGTCTCTATACCTCCCTGCCTCAAGGAATGACATGCTTTAGGTCCTGAGTAGAGGTCAGAATGTGGCATCTATGGAATAATTCATGCACGGGCTTCTCCTCTCTTAAACTCTACGTTAAATGGGTCACCTATTTTTCTGAGTTCACTGAGTACAGTGAAGAAAATTTCAGAAGTCTCTCCCCAATTAAGTCTCTGACCAATGTGCACTGGCCTTTCTTCCCAATGGCCTTCACTCCTGCCTGATGACACCTTTTGGTGACCAGGATTTTACAAAAAGTGCAGATCAGAGGCCAATCATGTCACTGACTATCTCCTAATTGGCCTCCAAGTTTCCTTTTCAAAGGCTCATTTTTAAATCCCAGAAGTCATGTTTGACTTCAAGACTGTTCTTGTGGTTTCTCTCTCAGACATTTCTCGATAGCTCCACTCTCTGAACTAGAAAATATATTCTAATTCTTCCAATGTAGCAATTGGGCTTGCTGACCAGTATTGAAGCACATTCCTACTAGAATTTGGAAGGGAAGATAAGGAATAAGAGAGGATGACATAATTTTTTTTAATGGAGTAATTTAAAAAAGTAAATCAGTATCTCTAGAGTATACTTTACAAATGATAACAGGACATTTAACCCACAAACAAAGTGAACTGACAGATGAAAACCAGCTTATTTAATTTTAAAAATCAATACAGCACAGACTGTTGTTAGCTATTATATTAAAAATCCCAATGCAGGCTCCGTGTCTGTGGCTCTGTGGCTCAAGCGGCTAAGGTGCCAGCCACATACACCTAAAGTGGCGGGTTCGAATCCAGCCCAGGCCCGCCAAACAACAATGATGGCTGCAACCAAAAAATAGCCAGGTGTTGTGGCGGGTGCCTGTGGTCCCAGCTACTTGGGAGGCAGAGGCAGGAGACTCACTTGAGCCCAGGAGTTGGAGGTTTCTGGGAGCTGTGATGCCACAGCACTCTATCCAGGGGAACAGCCTAAGGCTCTGTCTCAAAAAAAAAAAAAAAAAATCCCAATGCTGTTTGTTTGGAAGCAGCAGAGGGGAGGAATATTAGACTCAAAACACCTGTTTCCTCATTTAACCAAAATGCTTACTATCACCTCCAAGGCACTAGTAGCCCCAGGCCCATGTGTCCAGCCCCTCCAGCCTACCACTGAGCACCCAGAAATCCCCCCAGCTCAAGGCCTTTGACCTGACCATTCCCCCTGCCTGGAAGGCCCTCTCCCCATGTGCTCGTCTGGCTTGCTCCATGCTTCACCTCAGCAGTTACTCCAATGTTGCCCTTTCAGAGAAGCTAAAACACCCGTCCCATCTCAAATATCAGCTTCTGCCCATTCTCTGTCCCTTCACTTTGCTTTACTTTTTGTATGCAGGTCACTAGGAAAGGTTTGAGACAGACTGTTATGTCCATTATTTCACTTCCAAGAAACAGTGGAAGTGTCCTTTCCAATTCACCCGTGCAAGTTTCAATTTGCTCTTGGTTTATTGGTGTTGCTGGGAGGGCTTCATTTGTTCCCATCCCTGTGGATTTTACATTTTTTGATTTTTGTGTATCTTAAAACTTTTGTAATGACCCACTTATCAGCACTTACCACTGCCTGACTTTACACATTTCCATTCATATATGTGCTTGCTGTCTCCCCAGCACACATAAACTCCATGTAAGTAGGGATTCTGTCATTTCTGTGCTCTGCTCTTTCTCAGAAGCCTAGAACACTGCCTGCCATGTAGTGGACCTTTAGCAAATAAATGGACTGAATACCCATGATCACTCTTTATGACATAAGTAGTGTTATCTATCCCCCTTTAACAGAGGAACCAAGCCTCTGAGAGGTTAGCTTGTCTCAGCGAAAGTTAGAGCTGGAATTAAATCCTTGTTCATCTAAACAAAAAAGCCAGGGTTTACTACATACTCTGTTGTGCAAAAGAAGAAAAAAAGGACATAATGTTGGCTCGGCACCTGTAGCTCAGCAGCTAGGGTGCCAGCCACATACACTGAGGCTGGTGGGTTCGAATCCAGCCCAGGCCTGCCAAACAACAATGACAACTACAACCAAAAAAAAAAAAAAAGAAAGAAAAAAATAGCTGGGTATTGTGGTGGACGCCTGTAGTCCCAGCTACTTGGGAGGTAGAGGCAAGAGAATCACTTAAGCCCAAGAGTTACAGATTGCTGTGAGCTGTGATGCCACAGGACTCTACCCAGGGTGACATAATGAGACTCTGTCTCAAAAAAAATGACATAATGTCAGTCATTTCACCCTGTTACCATATTTCACCCTTAGAGCAGTCTTTCGAGGGGGTCCTAATGGCCCCCACTGCCATCAGGCAATGGTCAGGAAAAACGGGCTCATCTTACCAGTGTGAAACCCAGGCACCAGGGACAAAGCTTTTGTGGGGCCTGGAACTTGTACAGTTTGAGGGCTCCTTTAAAAATATTAATAAAACCCACAAATGTGAAATTAGATTCAGGGTCTAGGACAGGTCTCACAAGTGAGGGACCTTCCTTAACCCCCCTCAGTTCCCTGGGGAGTGGGCTGGTGCCAGTCAGGCAGCATTGCGCCTGCCCTGAGCCAGGAGCAGGGGTCGCAGGTGGCTGCGAATGCACCAGCGCTTGGAAAGTTCTCACAGCCTTTACTCGGCTGTTAGCTTAAATGGAGCCCTTTAACCTTCCTGCCTCAGTTTCCCCTTTCAAAGTGGAATCAGTATGCTGGGACAACATTAGGAGCGAGGAGAAACGATGTCCACATATTTTAAATGCTGGCTCCAGACACTGGACACTGCCTAGAACTGTCCCCCAGAGATCTGCAGAATGATCCCGGCAGTGGATCTCAGGAGGACCTCAGGCTCTTCAGAGGAACTAGCTACGACTTTGGAAAGTCACAACTTCCTCATCTGAGAAACCACGAAGGTGGTTAGAGTTCATCCCCAACGTTCTGTCCTGACTCCGAATTGCCGCCCGTTCATCCAAACACACCCGGTGAGCTGAGACTCAGCCGCCTGCACAGGTTGGGTCTGTTGGAAGAGGTTAGCGGCTGGGGATTGGAAGGGGAAAACTGGGGTGTTGGCCTTAGTGGGTGAGAATTGCTCTTTTTCTTTCTTGTTTACTGGGTGGGGGAAGAAGACGGTCATCTGCCCTCAGCCAGTCAAGCCTTGGAAGGAGAGGGGCGAGGGCCCAGGGCAGACCCCCAACCACGGCCTTTCCCTGCCCTGGAGGTGGGGGTGAGGCCTCGAAGGCAACCTGGCTTCAGCGGGGGAAGCCGGGGCGCTGGCAGTGCCCTGGGCGGCCGGCCCGGAAAGGCCGAGCGAGTGGCCGGGACAGGAGTCACTCTCGGCGCTCGCCGGCGCGGCAGCCCCGCGGGTGCGCTCACCTTGCGGCCGTTCACGTAGAAGAGCAGCGCGGGCCCCGGCTCCATGCTGGCGGGTCGGGCGGCTGGACCGGGTGCGAGTGGAGAGCGAGCGGGCAGAGCCGACCGGCCGCGGGGCGGCGCCTGCGCAGCCGTAAGTCCAGCCAGCCCGCCCCGACTGGGGAGTTCCGATAAGGCCCCGGCGCTTCCGACTCCTCCCTGGGTGCTGGGGCGTGCGGGCCCGGGGAGGCTCCGGCAGCCGCGGCCCCCGGCGGTTCTGCAGGTCTGCGCCGTGATCTGGGAGCCCCTCTCTTGCTAGACGTGCAGTCTCCGCCGCAGCTGCTGTCAGCCCCCTCATCTGCGGGAGAGGTGACAGCGAATGGTTTCGCAACGTTTTCTTACATTTTTAGAAATAATTTAAGTTTGTTTTTAAAATCAAGAGCTACCTAGGCTCGGCGCCTGTGGCCCTAGCGGCTAAGGTGCCAGCCACATACACCTGAGCTGGCGGGTTCGAATCCAGCCAAACAACGACGGCTGCAACCAAAAAATAGCCGGGCGTGGTTGTGGTCCCAGCTACTTGAAAGGAGGAGGCAGGAGACTCGCTTGAGCCCAGTGTTGGAGGTTGCTGTGAGCTGTGATGGCACAGCACTCTACCTAGGGTGACAGCTTGAGGCTCTGTCTCAAAAAAATTTTTTTAAAAAGCTATCTTGATATAGACTTTTTTTTTTTTTTTTGGCTGGGGCTGGGTTTGAACCCACTACCTCCAGTATGTTGGGCCAGCGCCCTACTCCTTTGAGCCACAGGCACCGTCCAGAGATACCTTGATATAGAAACAAACTTTTTTTTTTAGAGACAGTCTCACTTTGTCGCCCTTGCTAGAGTGCCGTGGCGTCACACAGCTCACAGCAACCTCCAGCTCTCGGGCTTGATTGATTCTCTTGCCTCAGCCTCCGGAGTAGCTGGGACTACAGGTGCCCGCCACAGGGCCCGGCTATTTTTTTGTTGCAGTTTGGCTGGGGCCGGGTTTGAACCTGCCACCCTCAGTATATGGGGCCGGCGCTCTAGTCATTGAGCCACAGGCGGCGCTCTAGAAATAAACTTTTAAAAAACTTTTCATCACTATTGGCAGCTTATCTGGCAAAAACAAATAGAGATGTTATGTATCTTGAAAAACTTAAAAGGAAATATCTTGGAAAATACTGCAAAACATAAAAATAAAAATCAGCTGTAAGCGCCTACAACCTGTTATTTACTACTGTTAACTTTGGGGGTCTATCTCTACCTTTTGGAAATCTGCACTATAACACCTATAAAAAAGTTCCAATGGAATTAAATCAGTTATTTTCCAGACTCCATTTTAACAGACTTACAATATTTTCCCTTGTCATTTCATTACATAAACACAAAGTTTTATTGTGAGATTTTCCAAAATTTGTACATAAAAGTGAACAACACAACTAGCATCCATCTACCCCTTACTATACTTTAAGGATTCAACATTTTGCCATATTCTCTCAATTTTTCTGCATATTTTTAAACTAATCTCAGACACATTACAGCAATCTCCTCATTATCCTGCACCCAGGGACTGGTAGATTCTGAATAAATTTAGTTTCCAGTTGCTTGAGCATTACGGTAGGAAATAGGCCTAATTCTATACCCCATTCTGTACCATACCATAAATTCTGAATTAAAGTGATATTAATACTGACATACACTAATTCAAAGCAAATTAAGACAAACTTGACTTACTGTAACAGTTTTATTGGATTAGAAGTTTATCTTTGTAAATAGAGTGTTCAATTTTGTTAAATGGCAGTCAATACACTTCAGGTAATATACATTAACATTTCAAAACTGTTACAGCTTTACTAGGGCATGGCTTGTAATAACAGCAGTAACAGAAGAAAGAGCAACCAACATGACCATGAATACAGGATAGTTTATCTGAAGGCAACCTAGAGTGAAAATAATTTTTATCAAGCTGGTAACAGAGAAAATAGATACTTGACTTTAGAACAAGTTATGTCATATTTACATGGAAGCCATAGGAGTGATGCATGAAGTCAGTCATGTGCCAGCTGCTTAAACATTGTCAGTTGCTAGAGTTCTGGATAATGTGTTTACTGTATTTTACTCCGAAATACTTCAGTACACATTAAAAACACACATTTTCTTAGCCACAATGCCATTGCTCAGTGTCTAAAATGTCTTTTACACTTGATTTTGTTAAATCAAACAGGGCTGCTCAATGTATCTGTTTGTGTTCTCTTCAGTCTCTCTTACTCAGAAGATTCCTCACCCACGCCGCCCTTTCTAATGCTAGTAACATGTCAAAGAAGAAACCAGGCCTGTTGCCCTATTGAAATGAACCACATTTTGAATGTGGCTGATTACTTCTCCTAGGTGTTGTTCTTCTGTCCAGCTTATTTCCTATACACTAAATATTGGATAAAAACCCTTGATTAAATTTGGGGTCATTTTTTTGAGGGGGAGAGGGGGACAATACTTCACAGGTAGTGCCATGAAGTCTGGTTGTCTCATTCTTAATGATGAGATTGATGAATGGGTTCAGTATCCCTTCATAATTATTTTCTCCAACAATATCTCACCTAATGGTTTCACATCCATTGTTGAGCACTGACTGAGCAGTAATTTTATTAAGGTGCTGCAATTTTTCTTTCTAATTCTAGCATTTCTAATGTACTCATCAACTGGTATCCTTTTGACTAGAACTCCATTCTTCAGTTGAGCTATTGAATGCATAAATTAAATTCATACCAGAAAGGCAAAATAAATTTGTATTACTTTCCCTTAAATTATAAATTTTCAGAGAATTGAGTTACTTCCAGTAATATCTAATGTTTTGGTTTCTCTCCCCCTTTTCTTAATCATTATGAATTTATGTCTTTTCCTATAATGTGTTTTCATCAGTTGTAATCATTAACGTCTTCTTAGGCCAATGGAAGCAACTTTAAATTGGAACCTGTGTCCTTTTGACATGCATGCATTGGTTTTTGAGAATTTTCTTGCTTTCTGGCACAATAAATTGCCCTAGCCTTACCTTGTCTATATCCTGTCCCAGACTGATTCCTTAAAATAGGTAATAAGGGGCGGTGCCTGTGCCTTAAGGTGTAGAGTGAGGGCCCCATATACCAGAGGTGGCAGGTTCAAACCCAGCCCCAGTCAAAAAAAACTGCAAAAAAATAAAAAATAAAAAAAATACGGTAGTATTTAGAAACCACAATTCGTATGCTAGAGGTGCTAAGTGTTAATGACTTGTCATTCTTTTTAAACATTTTCAGTGGGCAGCACTGGGAAATACAAAATTTTAAAAAGGGGGTGAAAAAAGCATAAATTCACACTGATATTTCTAATGTAAATTTAAGGTTGCAGAGGTTTTTAAAGAAACCTTCTTGGATTTACAATTGTATCCCTTTCCTCTATGCCTACAATCTTGGTTCTAAAACTGTAACATAATTGCTTTATCCTGTCCATAGATGTATCTCATGCACAATATTATAGTAGCAATAAGATTAGCAAATGAAAGATTTCTTGGCAATCCTTTTGCTCCTTAAAAATTAAAAGATTGCATTCTATTGAAGATGTAAATTTAAAAATACTCTTCCTAAGGTCAAAGTATCTCTGTTTTCTCTGTCACCAGCTTGATAAAAATTATTTTCATTTTAGGTTTCAAAATAACTATGCTATATTCAAGGTTATGTTGGTTGCTCTTTTTTGGTACTGCTGTTATTACAAACCATGCCATAGGAAAATTTTTGTATTTTTGCAAGAGGAATTTTGGTATACTTTCTAAAAGTAGGAAGGATCAATACATATCATAAATGCATATGTAATTTTATTGACTATTGTCAAAATCTTTTCTATAATGCTTATTTCATTTTGCATTCTTTGAGCAACATATAGATACCAGCTGGGGGAAGCACGTGTACATAAGTGAAGAGGCTGAGATTACTAGACCCGAGAAAGGTGGAGGAGACCTGAAGGAGCCGCTGTTAACATTTCAGGAGCTAGGAAAAGGGCTTCCAGAAATCAGAACTCAGACCTTTAAGAATGGGGAACAGCAAAGATGGTGCTGATACCTCAGAGGCCTGAGAAAGCCTCCTTGAAAAGGCCTTTGGCCTCTGATGAAGGAGCACAGCCCACCCAGTGCTGTCACCTCCAAGAAAACAGAATGAGGTTGGTTCTAGAAGTGCTAAAACCCACTGGTGCCTCAACCTACAGTAAAGTGCTACTACTTTGATGTTCTGACAGGAAGAGCAAGCAAACAGGAAGGAGCAAGTCCCCTTTCCCTCTGAACTGTCCATCCTCTTCTAGTGCCCCCTATTAACAGGAGCTAAAAAGAAGTCAGGTAGCAAAAAGAAATGTGATTACCAGTCCCAGCATCATACAGTAAGGTACCCAGAGGTGGGCTCAGAGTTAACAACTGGCATGCATTAAAAAGGCGGTCTGTTCCATGAGAAGAATGCTTTGGTATTAGCAAATCTATGTAGTGCATCCCATGGACACATTTTTGTGCTTATTACTAACCTACTGTCTCTTCACTTCAAATCCATACTCCTGTATTCCACTTTAAGGCCAGGACTTTGCAAACCCACTTTCTTCTTTGCCAGGCTTCCTTTTAGTCTCTCCCTATAGAGTGTTGGAGGGAAACTGGAAGTACAGAGGAGAAAGAAGTGCTTTGTTCCTGTCAGCATCACCACAGAAATGGTTCACCCTGGCAGCAATAATTGACTTCAGTACCAACAGCTGGCTCCACCTTATCAGACCACTCTCATCACATCCCTTACAGGAAAGCAGCACCAGCAGTTAGCTGCAGTGTCTGGGTCCTGAAATTCTTCCTCCAAGGCTTTATAATTCAGCAAGTTCACACTTGACCCTTTGTTCCCTCAGCCCCAGAGGTGGTGGGTGCTTCCTGCAGTTACTTCCTCTGTGGTACTCCAGGGGTCCCTTCTACCTTTCTAATTCTTGTTTCACTTCTCTACTATATGGTTAACCATTAATCATTGTGACTTCTGTGTCATGATTGGACACTATTATAACCAGTATCCATGCCAAAAGTCATCTGTAAAAATTCAACACCCAGCTTGCAGATTTCTAGGCCCACCCCTTCAGTGGTCAGATACTGTCTAAGAAAACTTTTTCATCCAAGCAGAATAGGGTTTGACTAATCATTTGAAAATAATTTTTAAAAAAAGCACTCAAGCTGACGCATGCCTATAATTTCAGCTTTGGGAGGCTGAGGTAGAAGATGGCTTGAGGATAGAAGTTGGAAACCTAACTGAGAAAATGACATGAAGGCTGTGTTGACCAGTTTGATGGAAGTAGTTCGGATTGCATGTGAAAACCCCACACTGTACCCCAGAAGTGCATTAATGTACATAGTTACCATTCAGTAAAAAAAATAAATAAATAAATAAAAATAATAATAGTAAAAAAAAAAAAAAGAAGTTGGAAACCAGTTTGAAACATAGCGAGACTTCATCTCTTAAAATAAAAATCAAAATTAAAAATATCAGCTAGGCATCGTAGCTGAGAAAGAAGAATCACTTGCACCCAAGAGTTTGAGGTTACAGTGAACTATGATCACACCATTGCACTGCAGGCTGGGTGACAGAGTGAGACCTCGAAAATAAGAAACACACGCACATACAAAAGTACTCAAATAATAATGGATAGATTATACTTTAATGTGATTACAAATTTACATAACTAGGCTTAATGCCACCAACTTCTTTAATGAGTTAAAACTAGAGGTGTTCCCAGAAAAAAATCAGGAATGAGAGCAGGATACTCAATATTTCTACCATTTAACATTTTACTTAACAGCCATGTGGATGAAAGGCAAAAGAATTGAAAAAAAGAGGTAAAAAAGACGGTGGTTTGTGGGAAACATGTCTGGAAAAAAGGACTACGAGCAGACAGTTTAGTAATTAACATACAGAAATCAATGATCTTTATATATGCAAACAGAAATTAGAAGACAGAATCAAAGAGAAGACCTCACTGATGCTAAGAAAAAGGATACAAAGTATCTAGACATAAATTTATTAAGAAATGTACAGAACTTATTTATATGAAGAAAACTTCGAAACTCTCTTAGTCTCCATAATTTAAAGCCTATTGGGCATAGAAAGACACACAGACGAGAAGACAGCAAAAAATAAAAAAATAAAAATTGAAGTGCACACGGAAATATAATCTTAAAAGGTAGTATTTCAAAACAGTAGTGGATGCACCTATAGTCCCAGCTACTTGGGAGGCTGAGGCAAGAGAATCTCTTGAGCCCAAGAGCGTGAGGTTGCTGTGAGCTATGATGCCATAGCACTGTACCGAAAGCAACAAAATGAGACTTTGTCTCACCAAAAAAAAAAAAAAAAAAAAAACAGTAGTGGAAACTAGGGCTTTTTTAGTTGATAGTCATTCGGACAAAAAAGGTAAAAATTGCATTCATGCTTCATACTACATGATAAACAATTCCACATGAATCAGAAATTTAAAAAAAAAAAGAAACCATGGATAAATGTCTTTATAACCTAGGAGTAGAAAAATTTTTTCTTACTGGGGCCAAATCCACCATTAGTAAAGGAAAACTTTGATAAATATGACTATACAAAAAAGATTTGCATGGGAACGGAAAAAAATAGAAAAGTTTTATGTAAAGGAGAACAGATAGAAATAAATAATAGGAACAAAAAAATGTAATAGTAGAGTGAATCTAGGAGGCGCAAACTCTTAAAATAATAGTTCAGGAAAAAGAACAAAGACTGTCAGAGTGCCAAGCTTTCAGCCACCACATAAACTGTTACTTTAATGAAGCTTCTGGCCTCCATCCATCTGCCCTTGTTGGGTGGCAGTTCTGCATAAGCAGGCAGAAATGCCATTAATGTATGAATAAGTTCTGTTGTAGCCTGCAGCCCTGCAGCACTCTCTACAAGTGTGGACCTAGAGAAATCTGCCCTAGATTTACCTGAAGAGCTTGTTAGAAATGCAGATTTCTGGGCCCACCCCTTCAGTGGTCAGATATTGTCTAAGCAAACTTTTTCATCCAAGCAGAATAGTTTGACTAATAATTTGAAAATAAGCTGTGTACTGATCTCAAATATGAATAGGATTTATTACTTATTACTAGAATAGTAAGTGATCTCTTTAGTTATAAAAACCAAATTCAAAAGAGCCTATAAGATTTATCCCCTCCCCCAAGTGATCAGATCACATATAATGACGGTAATACACAGGCTGATACCTAACAAGTATTTCTGAAAGTAGAGAATGAAGGGTAGAGAAAACTGGCCAGGGCAGGATGCAAACTTTTAAAACCTCTTTGATGTTCACATATACTGAGTGGTTTAAAAAAAAAAAACAAAACAAGATAGCCTGGTATACAAGATAACCAATGCAAAAGTATTTATTAATACAATTTATTTGGTTAAAAGGTGAGTAACTATTGTTTGGTAAAGGCCATTTGTAGAAAGCAGCTTAAATAACCAGGAAGATGTTATGTGATAACCAAAATGATTTTTAAAGTTTAATATTACAAAATAGCTATTCTATACACATATATCTAAACAATAAGAATGGACAAATCCACACTCCATGAAAAGGACAAAAAGGAAAAAACCAAACTTTTCATCAAATGTTTCATCTTCTTGATCCTAGTTGTGTTTCTGTTTTGACTCATTATGCTTTGAGAATTCAGAAAAAACAGAATCCATAAATTTACTTCATCTTCTCATCTTGCTGCAAAGTAGAAAAAAAGGAAGATTAATGACCCCAAACTAATATTTGCTGTGAAGCATACAGAAGCAAATTATTGTATCATACCAGTAGGAAAACAATTTCCTTATACCACAAGCTTGGCTATGGCTATGTATTTGAAATAGTCCATGATAGTGGGAATTGTAAGACCGAAGAAAAATTAATCAACAGATTTTACACACCATGTGCTTTACATTTTCCCTTTTTATTATGAAATGTACCATATATCCAACAATAAATGAAAATGTATAAATTAAAAACAGTAAAATATGCTCATGTTCCTACCAGGAAAGTTCAGAAACAAAGTATTACCACATCTCCGAAGTCTCCAGTTTGTCTGTCCTATCTGGTCACACTCCTTTCCTCCCAGAAAGTAACCACTATCCTGAACTGTATTAGTCACTCCTTTGCTTTTCTTTACCATTATTCCCACCTGTGTGCTGCTCACCTAAAAAGCACATTGTTTGGTTTTATATACACTTGACCTTTTTGTCAATGGAATAATAGTGGATATGTTTCTTGTTTTTTCAACTCAACACCTTTACTTATTTCCAAGCCTGTCTTTATTGAAACATTCTATATTCTGTATCTGATTCTCCTTATCAGCTGTTTCTGCTGGTACCTTGTTCCCTTGTATGTGTGTAGTATTTTCTATCTCTAGCCCCATAAGGCTGTGAATCCTTCAGTTAGATTCAACTGGTGAGGCAAATGCTTTCAGGAAAAAACTAGTTTCAGGCTCTAGTTATTCCTCTGGGTTCCTGCTCTCATGCAGTCTCTCATCTGAGCTTTTTTTTACCTTCCTAATAATAGAAGCATTAGTTAGTTAATAGCTATTAGCTAACAGACACATTCAAGTTTTTTTGCTCTTTAGTATTTTATCCAAAAATCTTATCTTTTCATTGAGGGCTGATCCGTGCACTTAGTACATTCACTAAGTGGAGTGGTATTTATTCTTTGCATTACATGTGTGTATCAGTGTGTGTGTGTGTATATGTTTCAGGATGAAATGCATGCACATGGTCCCAGATTAAAAAGGTCTTTCTTTCCCTCTTCTGAGTCAATATGATATTAAAGTCTTAGGTAATTAGATATATTTAACCCTTTCAGAAAGTTACCTATTCTGACCTAATTATAGCAAAATGCTGTAATGAAATACTGTTCTGTTTTAGTTTAGATCTATTGTACATGCAGAATATTTGCTAAACAGCCCAGATGGTAATTTTTTTTTTTTTTTTTGAGACAGAGTCTCGTTATGTCACCCTCGGTAGAGTGCTGTTGCATCACAGCTCACAGCAACCTCAAACTCTTGGGCTTAAGCAATTCTCTTGCCTCAGCCTCCCAAGTAGCTGGGACTACAAGTACCCACCACAACGCCTGGCTATTTTTTTGTTGTTGTTGCAGTTGTCATTGTTATTTAGCTGGCCCAGGCCAGGTTCGAACCTACCAGCCAATGGTGCATGTGGCCGGCACCATAACCACTGTGCTACAAGCACCAAGCCTTAGATAGTAAATTTTTTAAAGTAAAAATCACAGTGAACATTCAGTAAAAAAACTGAGTGATGACATCCAGCTGCCACTTTCCTCTCCCCTCCTTTTTGGTTGGAAATGGTATGCAGGAGGCACATCACAACTTCTGGTAGCACCTGTAAGAGTGGAGCCTGACTGAAGCTGCTTGCTATTGTGCCTTGATCACCACAGGTGATAATGATAGGAAGGAATGGCAGGCGTTATCAGGAACACTGGGCAACTGGTTGGTGCAAGCTTCCCAGAAGGGATAGGATGAGACTGGTCTGATAATATGGAGTCAGCTGTTGGTACTCAAGTCAGTTGTTACTGTGAGGGCTAATCATTTCTGAGACCAGCTTGAGCAACATAGTGAGATCCTTGTCTCTACAAAAAACAGAAAAATTTGCTGGGTCTGATGGCGTGTGCCTATAGTCCCAGCTACTTGGAAGACTGAAGAAGGAGGATTGCTTGAGCCCAGGAGTTTGAGGTTACAGAGAGCTATGCTGCTATCATGATGCCACTGCATTTTAGCCAGGGCAAACAATTAAGATCCTATCTCAAAAAATTAAAAAATAATAATAATAATTTGGGAAAGCTAGGTGAGGAGCAATGTGAAACCTCTGTATTATTTTTACAACTTTGCCATTAAATCTACAATTATTTCAAAATTAAAAGTTTAACTTACAACGTAATGAAAACACAAATAACCCAATTGAGAAAAGGGCAAAGGATGTTAAGAGATATTTTCCCAAGGATGATACAACTGGCCAGTAAACACATGAAAAGATGCTGAACATTAGTCATCAGGGAAATGCAATACCCACTAGGATGGCTAGAATCAAAAAAGACATAAAACCAAGCATTAGTGAGGATAAGGAAAAATAAAAATTCTTTTTTGAGACAGTCTCACTGTCTCTATAAGACAGTCTCCTAATCTCTATAATTAAGCATAGAGTTATCATGTGACCCAATAATTTCACTTCTAGGCATATACCAAGAAAATAAAAACATACATATGCATAGAAATTTGCACATGAATGTCTATAGTAGCATTATTTGTAATAGCCACAGGATGAAAACAAGACAAATGTCCATGGTATATTTATGTCATGAAATAATTATTCCATCATAAAAAGAAACAAAGGACTGGAACATGTTGCAACATGGATGGGTCTTTACAACATGCTAGGTGAAAGCTGGTTAAAAAGACTACATACTATATGATTCCCATATAGTGAAATCTCAACCAGGGAAATCTACAGAAACAAAAGTAGATTAGGGGCTGCCTAGAAGTATAGGGTAAGAGAGCGATAACTAAAGGGAACAGAGTTTCCTTTTGAGCGAAGAAATCCTCTAAAACTGACTAGAGGTGATGGTTGCAGATACCTGTGAATGTGCTAAAACCATTGAATTGGACACTTTTACTGGGTAAAATGTAAGTATGTGAACTATAGCTCAATAATCCCTTCCCTTTTGCTTCACTTTCACCCTCCCTTGTATTACTGCCATCTGCTGGTTATTGTTTTCAAATACCGATCAGAGCTACCTTTTTTGTTAGATGTGATAATTGCTGTCTAGTTTTTTTAAGAACTTTGTTATTTTTTAGAGACATATACAAAAGAATTTTAGGAATCAAATGACTTAGTATTTGTGACTTTAAAAACTACTGTAACAAAAAGGATAGATAAAGCATATGTGGCAAACTTGATAATTGTTGAATCTGAGAAATAGTTAAGTAGGAAGGCCCTATTTTCTTTGTTGGGGTTTGAAATTAATAAAAGTAAATAAAAAGGACTGTTAGTATTTGAGACTAAAGGACATATAAACCATTTTTAATTTTTCCAGGGATATAAGGTAGGAAATAAGGAAATGGGGATAATATATGTGGAAAACAGTGGTTAATCATAGGCAAGAAATTTTAATTATAATTACCAAATTGCAATACAAAAAATTGATAGTAACAGAACTGAGAATCAAATAAAACTAAACCAATTTAAATTGAGATATACATACACACCCAGCCTGTTTAAAGAATACATTTCTTCAAATCTTACCCAACAACCCATACAGTGGTTGTTACACGTTTTATTGATTTTCAGAAGTGTTTAAATACTAATTCGGGCAGCACGTTAAAATCACTTTCCTATCACTGAAATACTTACTCTCGGAGGTTCGGCTCTTTGTAATGGAGAGGAACACATCTTCTCCTTCTGCTTGGCAGCTCTGATGATACATCTTCTGACTTATTTTCAGATTCAGCTGTGTTATTTGAAATCAATGTGGTATTTGTCAAATCCTGTAATGGTCTATCACCTGAAAAAAATATTTTTCACAAATATTTATACAAGTACGTAAGAGATGGAAATAGATATGGGCTATATAGTGCTTTGTGAATCACTGCGGCATATTTTGACAATTAAATTTTGAGAGGACAAAGACTAAAATTTGAAACACACCATCAAAGTAGCCTGCAGCCTTTTTATTATGAAATCAGACACAGACAAAAATTCCTCATAGCCCAACTCTTTCCACATGGCACACAGGTGAGAGCACATTCATTCAATGTATAAACATATGCCAGTGACTGCCAGTGTGAAAGGCACCTGTCACAGAAGTGACAGATGTGTCAGCGGTCCTCTGACATCCCCTGTAAATCCAGGCCTTTGTACTTCTTTTGCTACAATGTAAGTTTTAGTTGCAATAGTCTTATCCATCAAAATCCTAATGTTCTACATATATAGAGAGATAGAAATGTTGGGCTCCTAGTAAAAATTTTCAACTTTTAAAGGAATGTCTAAGGTGACAAATTGTCTAGTGGCAAATGAACATCCACAGGATCCAATATTAAGGGGAAAAAATGGGCTAAGTAATGTATCTGATGATTTTGAATATATACTTGTAACCCACAGATTCAATCTGCATTCTGCAAACACTGCACCTAGCTGCAGTTCTTCCAGGTGGTATTTTTCCCTCCCTCCCAGGGTGGGGAAGCAGCAGCTTTCTGATTGCAAAATTTTTCTTTTTTACACAGCAAAGCAGGCAAGAAAAGCTTCATCTTTCTCTGCTGTACCCCTTTTAATAAAAAGAATTTGTTCTGTAAAATCTGAATTCAGTTAAAAGACTGCACTTAATAGGCCTTAAGGCCACAGGTTCCCCACCCTTGTGTGGGGCCTAAAATGTTACCTATTTAATGATGCCTTACAGATTTCTCCAGTCAAAATTACTCCCCATTACATCCCTTAGCATAGTATTTATGCTTTTATTAAAGAATAATTTACCACATTTCACTGTGTTTGTTACTTTTATAAACATGTATTCTGAAAAAGGGGGCTGGTATTGCTTATTTCGCAGTCCTTTACAACTGCAGTTCCAACCCTTAGAGCCCATACTGGCCAGTTAGGAACTGGGCCACACAGTCGGAGGTGGGCAGTGGGGGAGTGAGCGAAACTTCATCTGTGTTTACAACCACTCACCATCGCTCATATCACCCTGAGACCCACCTCCTGTCACATCAGCAGCAGCACTGGATTCTCATAGGAGCGCGAATCCTACTGTAAACTGCACATGCCAGGGACTAGGTTGCACGCTCCTTTGAGAATCTAACACCTGATGATCTGAGTTGGTGATGCTCACACCGGGGAGAGGCTGCAAATACAGATTACCATGAGCAGAGAGGTTTGACTGTCCAGAGACCATAACAAATCAGTCACTTGCAGACTTACATCCCCCACAATACTCCTGGAGCATAGAAAAATTTTCTTCCATGAAACCAGTTCCTAATGCCAAAAAGGTTGGAGAACACTGCTCTACCACACTGAGGATAAAGCTTTGATCACATTAAATATATGGTGCTGAATGGAATAAGATTCCTACCCTTAAGAAACCTGCAACAGGCTCGGCGCCTATAGCTCAACCGGCTAAGGCGCCAGCCACGTACACCTAAGCTGTCGGGTTCGAATCCCCAGCCCGGACCCGCCAAACAACGATGATGGCTGCAACCAAAAAATAGCCGGGCGTTGTG
>NW_003852408.1:30650820-30652584 GCF_000181295.1 Otolemur garnettii
AACCTGCAACTGGGGAGGCGCCTGTGGCTCAAAGGAGCAGGGCGCTGGCCCCATATGCCGGAGGTGGTGGGTTCGAACCCAGCCCTGGCCAAAAAAAAGGAAACCTGCGATTGTCTTTGGTAAAACACTAGTGCAATTCATTATTATATATATTTAAAACATTCAATTTCCTTCAGATAACATGAAAAAGGAAATTATCTGGCTAAGGTCATTATGTGGGTCATCACAGAAGTTTTGGGATACACAAAAACCAAGAAATCTGAAATCCATGGAGACGGAAGCAAATGAAGTCCTTCCAGTAATACTGAAAACCAAGCAAGTTGTACATGGTGAATCAGAAAGGATGCTGTCGACTCTTGTGTCCTGGAAGTGAAATAATTGACCCTAAAACAGTCTGTCTCAAAACTTTCATAGCAACCTATGGTTAATAGACAACCTTGTGGTAAAGGCCAAATCAGATTTTTAGGTTGTAAATGTCTAAAATACTTTGTTACCTTTGCAAAGTATTAAACTTTAAATTCCTTCGTGCAGTTTGTTTCTACAGAGCACGCTACACAATTATACATCATTTTTAAATTCCATAAAAATATCAGTTATAAAATATTTTACTAAGTGAAAAAAAGAAATTCTAAAACGTTATCATTTCCAAGGACCTACCTATTCCCGACTTGTGTGCTCTGTGGCTGGTATTACGTTTCATCTTGTTCATCTTCTCACGCGTGACATCAGTCACTAGAAAGACTGTTGAGCAGTCGAGGTCAAAACTTTCTTTTATTATCAGATTTCTGCCAGAAGAAATACTCAAAGGTACTGAACCTTCAGCAACACTGTCAAAGGAAGAATCTGGTGTGGGAGGTGAATGTGTGGGAGATAGAGATTTAAACATCTTTGTGCACGAGTCTGGCTTCCTTTTGACCATTTTCCCATTTTCCACATTGTTTTCCTTTTCGACTTGATCACAGTCAACTGATTTTCCCGGAGTGGTGGTAAGTATTACTTCAAGACTCTCTGGAGAAGGGTCTACAAAGGTTTTCCTTTTTTTGGATTTGGATATCTTTTTATTCACTTTTTTGACCTGGCACTCTCCTTCTGTTGTCATTTCCACAAAGTGGGTCTCTCTTTTATTATTCAGAGGTGTAGTGCTCTGTTTCTGAGTTTTATGTAATTCAACTGGGTTACCTGGATCAGAACCCACTTCTTTAGCAACATGTTTTAAATCAGATTCTAAGGAGACTGTTATCTCTGAAGAGTCTGTTAACTGCAAAATAGGTTTGTTCTTACCTTTTGTGAACATGTTCTTTGCCTTGCCTGATGATTCTTTCTTACATTTTTTTACTGGTTTATAAGAATCTAAAATTTGATCACAACTTTCCTTTTCATTACTATTGATTTCCACTGAATATCCACTGATAATCGCATGGCATTCAAGTCTTTGTTTAGGTTTACTCATTTTAAAATCTAGATCTTCTGTGTAGCTTTCACGGCCATGCATACCTTTATCATTATTCTCATTTATTTGGTTAATTTCAGAAATTACTTTGGTCTTCCGATTTACTTTCTGCCTAAGCTTCTTATTAACGTTTGGTTCATTTTGTTCAGCAGGTTGTGCATCAGTGACATGCTTATTCAACGCCAATATTTTTTGGTTTTCATAATGACATAAATTTCCATTATCTTTGATAGGAAGATCAGCTGTCTGAAATTCCCTTGTGACTTGCAGATTTTCAGAAATGGCTTCTTTCTCATTTGGGGTTGGAGGAAAGA
>NW_003852408.1:30653344-30658137 GCF_000181295.1 Otolemur garnettii
TTCTAGGTTTCCAGGGATGATCTCTTTACCTTTTTGGGTTGGAAAGAAAGAGTTACCCTTTACTGGACAATACTCACTTTTGTTGCTACCTAAATTATTTACTTCAGAAATTATTTCTGTCTTCTGATTTATTTTCTGCCTAAGCTTATTAACTCTTGATTCATTTTGCTGAACAGGGTATATATCAGTGATGTGTTTTTGCAAACTCAGTATATCCTGGGTCTCACAATTACATAGGTTTTCATTATCTCTGGTGAAGAGAGAAGGGATTAGAAACTCATCTGCAACTTCTAGGTTTCCAGAGATAGTTTCTTTATCCTCCTGGAAGAAAACATCACGTTCTTTTAGGCCATACACATCTTTATCATTATCCTCATGTATTTGGTTCATTTCAAAAATTACTTCTGTCCTCCGATTTATTCTCTTCCTAGGCTTATTTATTTTTGATTCATTTTGCTCAGGAGGTTGCATATCAGTGACATACTCATTCAAATCCAACCTATTCTGGGTCTCATAATCACATAAATTTCCATTATCTTTGACGGAAACATTTGCTGTTTGAAATTCATTTGTGACTTCCAGATTTTCAGAAATGGTTACTTCATCCCTTTGGTTTGGGAATAAGTTATCTTTTTCTAACTTATGAATCATAAATGTCTGTCTAGAAGCCTTCCTTTTATTACAAGTTAGGGAATTCTGACCCATATCAAATTTACTTTCCTGCTGGAATTTATCTGAACTTTGGGAGGAGTGTGCTTTTTCTGGCTTATTTATTACATATATTCTTTTCTTCTTTTTATTACACTGTGTATTTTGTCTGTCATCTTGATGAAAGTCATTACAAGGGGTTATTTTCTTCAGGATGTCAGCCTCGGTCAGTTGTTCTGTACTGAAAATAAAATCTGGATCTTCTGAATCCCTTTTGTCATCCAGGACAACAGATCTTCTTTCAAGTCCATTTTCAATCTTTTTATCTATATCTACATCACAACTATTTTCAAATTGTCTCTTCGATCTTTCTTTCCTTTTTTCAGAGCTTGAATCTTTCACTTTTCTGAAAGTTTTCATTGCACCCTCCTTTGTTTCATTGCTACTTTTATTTTTAGTGCCTGTTGAAACTGTCACAATTTTACTTACTTCACTGGCAGTTAAATCCATGTCAGCATCATACACAGTTTTCTGCAATTGAAGGTCATCATTGTCTTGAACTTGATTCCTGTACTCTGCATTACGTTCATCAACAGACTCAGAAGATAAGCCAGGAAAATGTGGTGTATTTCTTTGCATCGTAGTACTCTTTTCTTTAATACAATTGTTTATCTCATTCCAATTTAATTCTGAACTTGAAATCTGTTGTTGATCTAAATCTATCACATGAGGAGTGTCTGCAGAGAGATTATTTGACTCCTGAGATGACCCACGCTTCTTTCTTTCAGTCACATTACTAGGAGATGGTCTGTCCCATCTGTGGCCAATAGATGAGGCATCTTTCATCTCATTCATCAGAGAACTCTTGGAACTTTGGTCTGAGTGATAATGGCTCTCTATTTAAAAAAAAGAAAAACAAAATCCAGAAATAAGTAGTAAGTTATTCTAGGCAAAAGTCACATTTAATATTTGTATCTATGGAAAATATACACTGAGAATTCACTGCCTTAGGCCACAAAACAGAGTGGAGTACTAGCATACATTTCTAGAGTGGAAGGAGGCCAGCAAATGACCCTAAATAGTCAAGGTACCGCTGATAAGGATCACTATCCAAAGGATATCATCAGGCAGCTAAGGTTTATACACACACACACACACACACACACACTCTCCTGGAAAGGAAAAATAATTTGTAGTTCTAAATTCAATAAATTCAATGAAGTAGCTGGGAGCAATGGCTCAGGCCTATAATCCTAGCACTTAGGGAGCCCTAGGCTGAAAAATCATTTACGGCCAAAAATTCTAGACTAGCCAGGGCAACATAGTAAGACCTTATTTCTACAAAAAATTTAAAAACTTAGGTGGGCATGGTGGCACATGCCTGTAGTCCCAGCTACTCAAGAGGCTAAGGTAGGAGGGTCACTCATGCCCAGGAATTTGAGGTTGCAGTGAGCTATGATGACATCACTGCATTCTAGCCAGCTCAACAAAACCGGACCCTAATTCACAATAATAAAAATAAATAAATAAATAAATTCAATATAGTTATGGTTCTGTAACCCAATCTGAAAATCTATGACAAATCCATAAGCACCAGACTATCCCACAGGTAATCACATAAATAAAATGTAACTGCCATTACCCTTTCTTGATTAATCATTACCCAGGCTCAAGTTTTCACTTTAGCACTAATTGATAATACCTTTTACTATATTTATGTAGGTCCCTAATTTTCATACCCCTGAAAAGGAGAGAATGAAACTAAATAAATAAATACATGATATCTTTACAAATCATAAGATAATATACAAAAAAGAAAAAAATTCTTAAGACCTGTTCTTTTGGGGGGCAGCGCCTGTGGCTCAGTGAGTAGGGCGCTGGCCCCATATACCAAGGGTGGCAAGTTCGAACCTGGTCCTGACAAAACTGCAAAAAAAAAAAAAAAAAAAAAAATTGCCAGTCCTTGTGGTGGGCGCCTATAGTCCCAGCTACTCAGGAGGCTGAGGCAAGAGAATCACCTAAGCCCAAGAGCTGGAGGTTGCTGTGAGCTGTGACACCAGTGCACTCTACCTGGAGCAACAAAGTGACACTCTGTCTCTTAAAAAAAAAAAGACCTGCTCATTTTTAAACATGGTTTCCAAAGTGTAACAGTATTATGCCCCTGTGGATTTGACATTTGTCAGCATGTTTACTTTTAAATTAAATTTTTCACCAGCGGTTTTAAATTATAGAGGTTAGCAAATCTTTAACATAGACATCTAACTTATTAAATGTTTATCATCATTGCACTCAGGAAGAAAATCTGATGAATCTAACTAATAGTAATACTCAAGATGAAGTTTTAAATCTCACCTTTGGAACGTACATCAATAGAAGTATATTTTGAATCATTTGAACCCCACACATTTTGATTATTTTCTTTAAGAGATGACATTTCCAAATTATATTGAGTCAATAAAGGTAGTGCTGTTGATACTGAAGAGGGGCTATCAGATGATGTCCTTGATTTAATATTGTTGTCACACTGCATATTCTCTTTGTCCTCATCGTCATCACTTGAAGTTAATGGAACTCTAAAGGCAAATGGTAACAAAATGAGTAACTTTGTATTTTCAAAAATTATTTAGAAAATTATATGAATAATTCTACATTCTATTTATTTAAGATCCAACCACAAAGCCCACCCTGGCACCTTTCCAGGTTCAATAAAGCCCTCTAAAGGTAGGAAATAGGTAGTTTCTAATAGTATAGAACTTGGAAGAAAACAGGGAATGCTTCTTGGCAGCCCCCAAAGAAGATAATTATTATAATCACTGATTGTGCTATGTAGAATACTATTACTAATTATATGAATAAAGTTTCAAACATACTTACAAATAGTCATATAAAATATTTATACTTTAACTATAATTAATAATATGAAATATTCAAAACTCTTTATTTTCTATCAAGGATAAACTGTACATAAAATTATGTGTGAAATAAGTTTGCTATGTTTCCAAAGGGCCATCCAAGTACCCTAACCACATTCTTAGAATAGGTAAATCTTCAAGAGAAAAAATGACAGTAACACACAACAGTAATTTGATAAGCTGACATAGTTGAGTTCAAAGAATAAATAGTAGTAACACTAGCAGTAAATATTTTGCCTTGTACCCAAAAGAAATCACAGATATTTAAAAATAATTTATAATGAGAAAATAAAAACTGATAAATATTTTTAAAGATTTAAAGGCAAATGACCCAAAGAATAGCTGCTGGGAGGAAACTTGAAGAAATAAGTTAACAAAAATAAACAGATATTCTGTTTCCGATACTGACTACTATTACACCAACCCTATCAAACATAATGACCATAAATGCTGTATAAAATATAAAAACAAAAGTAAAGTCATGGAGAGTGGACAAAAAGGAAATAGAGATTGTAAAAGAAGGTTGACCGTTGGAAGAAGTGTGAGTTCCCCACTATTTACAGCCTCAGCCAGTGCTACATACAAAACAACTTAGAAACCCATGTTCTTAATTGGCTTGAGGTTAGAATTCAGGGCCTCAGCACATCTGCAAAGTGATGGGGGAAATATCAGATAAGAGAGGTAGAGAAGGGAGCCCCAAATTTTGTGTATAAAGCTTCTAAAATCTCTAGCTGACTTATGAATCAATATACATGAGGAAGATTCTAAGTGGCCCAGCAAAGGATAAAATAATTGAAATGAGGTTTCAGAGGTGGCTCATCACAAAATATAAGATTTTTAGCTTCAGACAAAGTTACTGTCTACTAAAATTGAAACATCAAAACTTGTTGGAGGAAGCCAAATTTTTTGCAACACAATATTCACAATGTCCATGTATAATCCAATATTATTCAATATATGAAGCAATAAGAAAATATGATTCAAACTCAAAGGAAAAGGTAATCAACAAGAAATGATCCTGATATGCAAATAGCCAAAAAGTACGTGAAAATATGCTTGACATCATTTGCCATAAGTGACATGCAAACCAAAACCACAAAGAGATTCTAATTCACACCCATTAGAATGGCTACAATCATAGATAAACCTTTGGCCAGCCTAACCAAGAAAAAAAGAGTAAAATCTCTAATCTCATCAATTAGAAATGGTAAAGATGAAATAACAACAGACCCC
>NW_003852408.1:30659219-30668553 GCF_000181295.1 Otolemur garnettii
GACATGAAGGCTATGTTAACCAGTTTGATGGAAATGTTTCAAGCTGTATGTGAAAATACCACACTGTACCCCAGAAGTGCATAAATGTACATAGTTACCATTCAATAAAAAAAAAAAAAAGAATGGCTACAATCACAAGAATACACAACAATAAGTGTTAGTGAGGGTATGAATAAATCAGTACTCTAATATTTTGCTAATGAGAATATAAAATGGCACATCACCTTTGAAAAACAATTTGACAGTTTCCCCAAAAGTTAAACACAGAGTTACCACATCAACAGAAATTCCACTCGTAAGCATATATTCAAAAGAACTGAAAACACAAAAGTTTGTAAATGAATGTTTAAAATACCATTATTCATACTAGCCCCAAAGAAGAAACAATAAAAATGTCCAAAAATTGATGAATGGATTTTAAAAATGTGCTATATCCATACAATAAAATTTTATTCAGTCAGAAAAAGGAATGAAACACTAACACATGCTACAACATGAATGAACCTTGACAGGGGTACGCTAAAGGAAAGAAGCCGGACGCCAAAGCCCATGCTATGTGATTTTATTCGTACTAAATGTCCAAAGTGACCAAAGCCATTTAGACAGAAAGTAAATTAGTGGTTGCTACAGGTAGGGGAGCAAAGACCATAGGTAAGGTGACTGCTAACAAATACGAGATTTCTTGCTAGAGATGGAAATATTTCAGAATTGGACAGTGGTGAAGGTTGCATAACAGTAAAATAATAAAAATCACAGCATTATTACGTTAAAAGGGCAAATTTCACATTATAAGAAATTTCATGTTATGTGAATTTCATATCTCAATGTTTTAGCACATTAACTATCATATGAGTTGTACTTGACTCATGCTAGTTTTAAGCCTCATGATGCATATAGCTGCTGGATATGAGGAAAGGTCCATAACTTGCCTGTGGGCTGTGAAACTTGTGCTCCTGTTTTCACTGTCACTTACACAGCTTCCCCACCTCCCATTGCCCTGCTCCAGCTGGCCTGCTCATGTGTGCCACACATGCTGGACTATGTTCTCCAATTACTATAATTCTCAATCGTACATTTCCCCCTTGAATGTTTGCCTGGTGGCTCTTTGAACAAAATCTATAGATAGCATGCAGCAATGGGACCTTGTTGAACATACTCATCAGGTGTAATTCAGAAATCTTCATCCAGGACCACCCAAAGTCTACTCCAGACACAACAAATGACAACTCAGTTCTCAGAAACCAATTCAGTAAGTATGCCGTGAGTCACATACAACTCATGTATGCAGTATAAAAACTAATTCTAGCTTCACATGAGTTTCTTATAACTCACACATAGAAAACAAAAAATAACAAGTTTTTCATTAAATTAGAAAGGATCATTTTGTTTTTGAAGTTTTTAGTCTATTTTTATAATAAAGCACTTTGACCCCAAGGGAAAACAATTTTTTTCTAGTATGGCAGTCAATATGTTAAAAAGGAAATAATAGCCATGCACGGTGGTTCATACCTGTAATCACAGTACTGTGGGAGGGTGAGGCCGGAGAATTGCTTGAGCTCAGGAATTCAAGACTTATCTGAGCGAGAGTGAGACCCCCAACTCATAAAAAAATGAAAAACTGGCTCAACGCCTGTGGCTCAAGTGGCTAAGGCGCTAGCCACATACACCTAAGGTGGTGGGTTGGAATCCAGCCCAGGTCTGCCAAAACAACAATGACGGCTGCAACCAAAAAATAGCCTGGCGCTGTGGTGGGAGCCTGTGGTCCCAGCTACCTGGGAGCCTGAGGCAGGAGACTCACTTGAGCTCAGGAGTTGGAGGTTGCTGTGAGCTGTGATGTCACCGTATTCTACCCAGGGGGATAGCCTGAGGCTCTGTCTCAAAAAAAAAAAGAAAAACCCAGCTGGGCACCAAGGCAAGCTCCTATAATCCAAGCAGCTTACGGAGGCTGAGGCAGCAGGATGCCCACAGCCAGAGTGTGAGGTTGCAGTGAGCTATGACGCCATTGCACTCTACTCAGGGCTTAAGGTGGGACTCTGTCTCAACAAAAACAAAAACAAAAACAAAGAAAAAAGAAAATAATAAAGAATAGATATATAAAGCAGAAAAAAAATGAGTAAAAGAAAATCACTGAAGCCCAAAGCCAAGTTTTCTGAAAGAACAATAGAACTGACATACCTCTAGCTAATTTCATCAAGTAAGATACAAATTACCAATATTAGGAAAGAAAGGCTCTCACTACAGATGCTAAAAGTATTAAAATAAGGGCATATTATAAACAACAGTATGCAAATAAACTTGATGGTTTAGATAAAATGTACGATTTTTTTGATAGACATTTTCTAAATCAAGTTGAAAAAAACCCAGAAAATATAAAGCCCTTTAAATTAATAATTTAAAAGACTAGGCCAAAATTACTTCTCTTGTGAATTCTATTAAAGACTTAATTACAAAGTCTTTTAGAAAACAGAGGCAGAGGGAATGTTTCTAATATCATTTTATGAGGTCAACATAACCCTTACCAAAATCTGTTAAAGATTTTATAAGCAATTAACAGACACAGGACATTTTCAAGAAAATATTAGCAAATCAAACCTAGCAATATATATAAAGAATAATACAGCATGACCAAGTGGAATTTATTCTGGAAATTCAAAGCTGGCACTAAACCATCAATACTATACTAATGGAACAAAGGGGAAAAATCATGATTCTCTCCACAAATACAGAAAAAGCATCTGATAAAATCCAATGTAAGTTCATTATAAAAACTCTCCAAAAACCAGAAAAAAAAAGAACTTCTTCAACTTGCATATGAAAAACGTGAAGCCAGGCAGGAAGAAATAGAAAATATGAAAATTCTTATATCTACTAAAGAAATCAGATATTATCAAAAACTTTCCACAAGAAAACTGCAGGCCCAGGTAACTATGGCTAGTATAATATAAATGCAAAAACCTAACAAATTATATCACAAGAAACAAAACTTATAAACCATTTTTATCATTAATGTATACATAAAAATCTTTTTGTTTTTCCTTTTCTGAGTTTTTTTTTTTTTGGCCAGGGCCGGGTTTAAACCTGCCACCTCCAGTATATTGGACTGGCACTCTACTCTCTGAGCCACAGGAGCTGCCTTATGTAAAAATCCTTTTAAAAATTAGTAAATAGGGCTCGGCGCCTATAGCTCAACCGGCTAAGGCGCCAGCCACGTACACCTAAGGTGGCGGGTTCGAATCCCCAGCCCGGACCCACCAAACAACAATGATAGCTGCGACCAAAAAAAATAGCCGGGCGTTGTGGCGGGCGCCTGTGGTCCCAGCTACTTGGGAGGCGGAGGCAGGAGACTCGCTGGAGCCCAGGAGTTGGAGGTTGCTGTGAGCTGTAATGTCACGGCACTCTACCCAGGGGGACAGCTTGAGGCTCTGTCTCAAAAAAAAAAAAAAAAAAAAATTAGTAAATAGGCTCAGCACCTATAGCTCAAGAGGCCAAAGTGCCAGCCACATACACCAGAGCTGGCAAGTTCGAATCCAGCCTAGGCCTGCCAAACAACAATGACAACTACAATCAAAAAATAGTCGGGCACTGTGGCTAAATAAATGGAATGCTATCTCATATTTATGAACAGAACGCTCAATTTATCAATTTTCCCCAAACTAAACTATATTCTGCATAATTCTAGTTAAAATTCCAACTCTGTATGTGTAAATTGACACAGTCCTTCATGAAAAAAACTGGCAAGCTATTATAAAATTCACATGGAAATGCAAAGGACAAAGAATAAATAAGCTGGCTGTGTATAGTGGCTCAAGCCTGTAATCCTAATACTCTGGGAGGCAAGTCAATTGCTTGAGCTCAGGAGTCTGACACTAGCCTATGCAAGAGACTTTGTCTCTAAAATAAAAAAAAATATGAAAGGGTTGATAATAAAACTTTTAGAATAAAACAAAAGACCATCTTATGACCTTGTAAATCAGTAAAGATTTTCTTCTTATAAGAACACAAAAAGTAGGGGGGTATGCACACGCACACAGGTTGGATTTTATAACAAACTTCTGTTCATCTAAAGGCAACATTGACAATGAAGGACAATCCACAGAGCAGAAGACATTTGTTATACACAAAGTATATAAAGGACTTTAAAAAAAAATGACATGATAACCCAACAGAAAGAAAATAAACATATGAACTGATACCACTATACATCCCACAAAATGGCTAAAATGAATGGATACAGAACAACAAGAATTCTCATAATTTACTGAGGAATGTAAATTAGTATAATCCCTTTAGAAAACTGTTTGGCAGATATATACAGAGGGTGCCAAAAAAATGTATATGTGCACATATTTATACACACATACTCAGTACTTCTACTCCAAAGTATACACTTGACAGAAATGTGTCAAAACACATATAAATGGCAGCCCTAGTTGTAACAGACCCAAATGGGAGGGGTGGCCCCTGTGGCACAGTGAGTAGGGCGCCAGCCCCATATACCAAGGGTGGCAGGTTCAAACCTAGCCCTAGCCAAACTGCAACAACAACAAAAATAAAAACTAGCTGGGTGTTGTCACAGGCACCTGTAGTCTCAGCTACTTGGGAGGCTGAGGCAAGAGAATGGCCTAAGCCCAAGAGCTGGAGGTTGTTGTGAGCTGTGTCACCACAGCACTCTACCAAGGGCAACAAAGTAAGACTCTGTCTCAAAAAAAATAAAAATTAAAAAAAAAAAATTGAAATGTTCCGTATAAGAACAGACAAACTGTGGTGTAATCTTATAATGGAAGACTATACATCACTGAGAATGAATGACTTACAACTACATACAGCAACATGTCTGAATCTCACTAACATAATGCTGAGCCAAAGAAACCAGAGACAAGAAGCACACATATTGTATCATTTCACTATATGAAGTTCAATACCTTGCAAAATTAATCAATCTGTAGGAATCAGGATCATATTTCTTTAGGTGGGTAATGACCACAAAGGGGGCACAAGGCAGTAGTATAGGAGACGCTGGTAACCTATTATTCCTTGGTCTGGGTGTTGTTTATTCACATGTTCACTTTGTGAAAATCTACTACGTTCTCATATGCATACTTCAAACAACAGTTTACCTAAAAACACACAGTGCCTTACTATGTGGCCCTAGGTAGAGTGCCATGGTGTCACAGCTTACAGCAACCTCAAACTCTTGGGCTTAAGCAATTCTCTTGCCTCAGCCTTCCAAGTAGCTGGGACTACAGGCGCCCACCACAATGCCTGGCTATTTTTTTGTTGCAGTTGTTTAGCTGGCCCGGGCTGAGTTCAAACCTGCCACCCTTGGTGTATGTGGCTGGCACCATAACCACTGTACTATGGGTGCTGAGCCAGGATACAATTTTTTTGAAGCTGACACTTGCATGATTTGCATGTCTATATGAAACGATACGTGCATACTGACAATCAATGTATTTCTGAAAAAGAACCAAGGACCTAAAATACAATAAGACTTACTATTTTAAAACTCTAACAACTAAAATTTACTGGTACAAATTGATGATAGTATGCATAATAGGCAAATCAATGGAACAAACTAGAAAGAATAAAAAGTTATATAGTAGATATGAGAATTTTTACTATGGTACAGATAGCATTTCAATACATAAGTGCATTTACTTATGTAGTTAAGTAAAAGCATTAAACTTATAAGTTATATGACAGGAAGAATACTGTCTAAAAGAAACAAGAGAATTTTGATCAGTGCTAATAATTAACTGAGTCACTGACTTTTAAAAAGACACCTTTGAAATAAGGTGCTTTCTAAGACTTATAATCAAATTAATTAAAAATTGAGAATTTTGGACACGAGGAGAATAACAAAGATCAAAGTTAACTTTAAAGCTTGGGGCAAGTACACAAGATAATAAAAGTAGAAACAGGCATCAGATTTACCCAGTAAAAAACAAGATGAAGCTAGTTGTGACCTAGAGGAAAAGAAAAAAAGTAAAAAAAAGTAGCAGGACACTACAGATGAACTTGGTTATTGAACTGAGGAGTAAGTTTCCTTGGAGTCTAGGAGACAACCTATATTTACCACTTCATCCCCACTTTAATAGGCAACTACAGGTTGATGAATCTTGAACACCGTACAACGCACATAACACTGTGTTATATAAAATCTTTGTACTCTGCACCAGTCTAATTCAAGCCCATATTTACCTTGCAAATGGAAGACGCATCGACTTGCACCATTTACTAATCCGTTTCTTCTCACTGGCTGGCAGTTGAAAGGAATTCTGATGGAACTATTTTTGAAAAGAGCAAAGAAGATGGAAAGAAAGTTTCTAACCTCATTAAATCATGGTTTTGTTTTTTTTTTGAGTACCAAATCATACAATGACATCAAAAGTAAAAGAACAATTTTTATATTAGCCTTCAATAGTTTAATGAGAATAATGTGATGATAAGGTTATAGCACAGTTCATCCTTAATCATGCCAACCAAAGATAATAACTACTAATATTTTGGCATATAACCTTCCAAACATTCTTCTGTGCATAGGAATAAATACATATGGTTTTACCCACATATATGTAGTATCTTTACTTACATATGCAATAGATTCATGTTTATATATGTATGCATATTATGGAATATATTGATTGGATTTTACATATTTTAAATAACTTTTAAAATTCAAAGTCTGAGTGATTTAATTTATCTTTTATATTTTTACTTATCTATATTTTCTAAATTTCTGACACAAACCTATTTTAATTACTTAATAAGGACCAAAAAATCAGGTAACATGCAACCATGTTTTTCTATGACAGAGCTAAGCTGTAGCAGAAATAGGGGTATGGCCAGATTAACAAGCTTATGTTAAAATGCATATGAAAATGAAAGACCTAGAGTAGCTAAAGCAACTCTGAAAAAAAAAGAAGTTAGAGATTCATAGTAAGTGAGACAGTATAGTATTAGCATAAAAATAGACAAAGATTAATTAAATTGAACTGAGTTCAGAAATGAACCCACACATATTTGGTCAGTCAATTTTTGACAAAGGCACAAAGCCAAATGGGGAACGTTGACTTCCACACTTGCCAAGCTATAACAAAGCAATTCTCCTTCAACCCAGGGGTACTGTCAGAAAGGGCATGGGTTACCCCAGAATTGAAGAACACCTTCCTAACCAGGGTTGTCATTGGCCTGGTTTTATTTAATTAATTAATTTATTTATTTATTTTGAGACAGAGCCTCAAGCTGCTGTCCTGGGGTCACAGCTCACAGCAACCTCCAACTCCTAGGTTCAAGCGAGTCTCCTGCCTTCGCCTCCCAAGTAGCTGGGATTACAGGCACCTGCTACAACACCTGGCTATTTTTTGGTTGCAGCTGTCATTGTTGTTTGGCGGGTCCGGGCTGGATTCGAACCTGCCAGCTCAGGTGTATGTCGCTCGAGCCTTAGCTGCTTGAGTCCGTCTTACGAGAGGGTCAGTCAGGTTATGGCCATTAAGAGGAGATAGAGGCTTGGCACCTGTAGGTCAAGAGGCTGAGGTGCCAGCCATATACACCAGAATTGGCGGGTTCAAATCCAGCCTGGGCCTGCCAAACAACAATGGTGTTGTGGCAGGCTACTTGGCAGGCTGGGGCAAGAGAATTGCTTAAGCCCAGGATTTGGAGGTTGCTGTGAGCTGTGAAGCCACGGCACTCTACCCAGGGCGACAGCTTGAGGCTCTGTCTCAAAAAGAAATAAAAAATAAAAAGAGGAGATAGAGCAGAGACTCAGGAATAAACAAAGTTTATTGTACTCACAGGTCCTAGAGATAAGAGGTACAGTGTGCCACCACACAGGGTCACATGGAAAAGACAACAGGGTGATCAGGGTGAGAGGCAAGGCAGGACAGGGTGAACAGTCTAGAATTGGCTAGTTTGGAGTAATTCTGGCAGGTTCTAAGATACAGAAGAGGTCCCCAGTTGTCTAGTGCCTGGTCCAAGGATGATCAGAGCAGAGTAATATTGCCCTCTGAGATGTAAGGGCCATATAGGGGAGGTATAGCTCTGGATTGGTTAGGTGCTAGCATCAAAGGTGCTATAGCTTGATGTCTCCTCTAAAACTGACACTGAAATTTAATTGCCACTGTGATGGTATTAAGAGGTGGGCCCTTTAAGAGAGGATGAGTAGAGGATGGATTATGCGTCATTATCCTAGGAGTGGGATAGTTATCACGGGAGCTCAGCCTCTCTTTCTGTCTTGCATGCTTGCTCGCCCTCCAGCCTTCTGCCATGGGATGACCCTCATCACACACCAGTGCTTTTAGACTGCCTCAGATCTATAAACCAAATAAATCTCTGTTCTTCATAAATTACCCACTTGGGTATTCTGTTATAGGAGTAGAAAATGGACTTTAAAATGGTATGCTCCTGGCTCAGCATTCCAAAGAATCACTTAGCCCTAGGAAGGGCAGTGCCTCCTCAGCCAATTATGTTTTTAGAGAGGTCAAAACATCATAATATACAGAAAATGCCATGTGTATACTACACATCACTACTTGGTGGTAAGAAAGAACTTCCCTTCATTTCTTCTATGCAGAGGAGGTCCAATGCAGAACTAGGATTTTCATCACTCTTCAGTGGTAACAACTGCTGCTTTCATTCTCCCTCTCTGCCTGGTGTTACTAGAAGCCACGAAAGTAACGAGGTGCCCCTCCCTATTCCACCCAGGGTGGCATCAGCCCAAACTCTCGGCCCCATTCGTTGGGTGTCAACAGAGGCTAAATGGGAAATCTAAAATTCAATCCCCGTTTGGCAGTGGGCAGCACCTCCCCTTATTACCAGCATTCATATCAAAGAAGTCCAATAAAACAGAAGATTAACAGACCTATTATACCCAAGATATTATCAAATCACTTACACTAAAAATTAGAAAATTCTCACTATGAATGAGAAAACAATCAACAGACACAACATGGAGATGGCACAAATGTTGGGATCATTTGTCAAGGATTTTAAGGCAATCATCATAAAAATGCTTCAACAAGAAATTACTAACGTGCTTAAAACAAACAAAGTCTCAGCAACTAAATAGAAACATAAAGAACCAAATGGAAATTTAAAACTGAAAAATATAATAACTAAATAAAATTAAAAATCCAATGGGCTCAAAAGCAAAACAGACAGGACAGAGGGGGGATAAAATCAGTGAACCTGAAAATAGAATAAGAGAATTTATCCAAACTAAACTATACAACAGAGAAAAGAAACTGAAACAATTGACAGAGGGTCAGGTATTTGAGGACTATGGTAAAATATATAGCATTTATGCCCTCAGAGTTCTAGAAGGAAAGAAGGAAGA
>NW_003852408.1:30668925-30669936 GCF_000181295.1 Otolemur garnettii
CCACAGATTCAAGAGGCTGAATGACCCCCCAAAGGATAAACCCAAAGAAATTCATGCCAAAACACATATCAAAGTCAAAATTCTCCAAACTAAAGATAATGAAAAATATTTGAAAGCAGAGAGAGAAATGACATCTTACCTACAGAGTTAAGAAAAAATAAAAGAAGCATTAACTCACAGTTAGAAAAGTAACTATAAAGCAAACCCCAGAAAAGGAGAAGTAAAGATAAAAGCAAAGCTTACTAAGTTTGAAACACCAAAATAACTCAAAATTATTATTAGAACTCAAAATTAAATCTCAAGGCTGGGAGCGATGGCTCTCACCTGGAGGTGAGATGGCTCACGCCTGTAATCCCAGCACTCTAGGAGGCTGAGGCTATGATTATTAGGTGTGAGGTCTGAGCTGAGGGTAGACTGCCTGAGTTCCAGATTAGCCTAAGCCAGAGAAAGACCTTATCTCTAAGAATAACCAGGCACTGTGGTGGGCACCTGTAGTCCTAGCTACTTGGGAGAACGAGGTAAGAGAATCCCTTAAGCCCAAGAGTTTGAGGTTGCTGTGAGCTGTGATACCACCGCACTCTACTGAGGGCAACAAGGTGAGACTCTGTCTCAAAAAAAAAAAAAAATTCAATTTCAAAGATGGATGCTGGGTGCTGTGGATCATGCCTGGAATCCTAGCACTCTCGGAGACTGGGATGGGTGGATTGCTTAAGCTTAGGAGTTCAAAACCAGCAAGAGGGAGACCCTATCTATACTAAAATAAAATAGAAACAAAAAACTAGCTAGGGTATCATGAGGCCAGGGGATCTCTTGAGCCTAAAAGTTTGAGGTTGCTATTAGCTATGATGCCATGGCACTCTACCCAGGGCAACAGAGTAAGACTCTGTCTCAAACAAATAAATAAATAGGGCGGCACCTGTGGCTCAGTGAGTAGGGCGCCGCCCCATATGCCAGAGGTGGCACATTCAAACCCAGCCCCGGCCAAAAACTGCAAAAAAAAAAAAAAAAAAA
>NW_003852408.1:30670403-30671434 GCF_000181295.1 Otolemur garnettii
GGCTCTGTCTCAAAAAAAAAAAAAAAAAAAAGAACAAAATAAAAATAGAAAAACTGCAACAAGCTAACACTGTGAAAGCAAGACAGGAAAAGCCCAAATGTACAAAGTTTGTCAACTGGGGAAACAGGCAAAAATAAAACAGTGACAGACTAGCTTGGTCAACTCTGTAAAAATCAGTTTTAAACCTTGGAAATAGATAATTTTCTAAGAAAAAATAATTTAATAAAACTGATCATAGAGGATCAGCGGCCATAGCTCATGAGTAGAGCACCGGCCACATGCACTGAGGCTGGGGGCCTACTCAAACAACAGTGACAACTGCAACCAAAAAATAGCCAAGCGTTGTGGTGGGCGCCTGTGGTCCCAGCTACTTGGGAGGCTAAGGCAAAAAGAATTGCTTAAGCCCAAGGGTTTGAAGTTGCTGTGAGCTGTGACACCACAGCACCTACCGAGGGTGACATAGTTAAACTATGTCTCAAAAAACAAAAAATTGATCACAGAAAAGTGACTTTCTCCTACATAGACCAATATCCATAAAAGAAATAAAGTTAACAAAGAGCTATTACTATTCCCACCAAGATAGTCCTAGATCCAGATGGATTCCACAGGAAAACTCCACTTTTAAAGAAAAATAATCCTTATACTATATCATTTTTCCAGAGCACAGAAAAAAAAGTATCCAAATTCTTTTTCTGAGTGTAGTGCATATAACATTTTTACCAATGGCTAAATATTATATATAAAGAAATCTTCCTCTCTCCACAGTAGCTTCAAAGAAAATGAAATACCTTGGAATATACTTAACAAAGGATAAAAAGGTTTTCTACAGAAAGAACTATGGAATCCTGAGAACAAGAAACAGCAGAAAACGTTAATAAATGGAAGAATAGGGCGGCACCTGTGGCTCAGTGAGTAGGGCACCGGCCCCAGATACTGAAGGTGGCCGGTTTGAACCCAGTCTCGGCCAAACTTCAACAAAAAAATAGCCAGGTGTTGTGGCGGGCGCACGGAGTCCCAGCTACTCGGGAGGC
>NW_003852408.1:30672192-30676187 GCF_000181295.1 Otolemur garnettii
AAAAAAAAAAAAAAAAAAAACTAAAGAAGTTTTATTTATTAGTTTGAGTTAGGTTTTTATTAGTTTGAGTTCCCTGTAGGTTCTGGTTATTAGGCCTTTGTCAGATTCGTAACATGTAAACAGGAATAAGAAGCCCTATTTAATGAATGGTGCTGGGAAAACAGGTTAGCCACATGTGAAAGACTGAAACTAGACCCCATCTCTCACCACTGACAAAAATTGACTCATGCGGGATGGATAAAAGATTTTTTTTTTTTTGAGATAGAGTCTAACTATGTCGCCCTCAGCAGAGTGCTATGATGTCACAGCTCACAGCAACTTCAAACTCTTGGGCTTAAGAGATTCTCTTGCCCCAGTCTCCCAAGTAGCTGGGACTACAGGTACCCGCCACAATGTCTGGATGTTTTTTTTGTTTAGTTGTCATTTAGCATTATTTTTGCTAAAATAATTGTTTAGCAGGTCCCAGGCCAGGTTTGAACCCACCAGCCTCTGTGTATGTGGTTGGCACTGGGCTACAGGAACCAAACCTGAATAGAAGATTTAAATCTAACACATAAAATGATAGAAAAAAGTATGGGAAAATTCTTTTTTTTTTTTTGAGACAGGGTCTCACTATGTCACCCTGGGTAGAGTACTATGGTATCACAGCTCACAGCAACCTCCAACTCTTGACCTTAAGTGACAATGCCTGGCTATTTTTTGGTTGCAGTTGTCATTGTTGTTTTAGCAGGCCTGAGGCAAGCTCGAACCAGGCTCAAACCCACCAACTTCAGAGTACGTGGCCAGCACCCTACTCACTGAGCTAGAGGTGCCAAGCTGGGAAAAACTTTTGACGACCTCAGCCTGGGACATTTTATGAAGAAGACTCTATTGGCAATTGCAACAATACCAAATAAATAACTGGGAACTATAGAAGCTAAAAAGCTTCTGCACAGCAGAAGGCATGACAACTAAAGCAAACAGAAAACCTTCAGAATGGGAGAAGATACCCTGACAAATGTGACAAAGGCCTAACAACCCAAACCTACAGAGAACTCAAACTAATAAACTAGAAAAGAGCAAACAACCCCATTTATCACTGGGCGAGACATGAACAGATCCTTCTTCCAGGAAGACAAATGACCAACAAATTAATTAAATAATGCTCATTGTCCCCAGATCATCAGAGAAATGCAAATCAAAACCACCTTGAGACATCACTTAACCCCAGCAAGAACAGCCCACATCACAAAGTCCCAAAGCTGTAGATGCTGGCATGGATGCAGAGAGAAGGGAACATTTACACACTGTTGGTGGGATTACAAACTAATACAGCCTTTTAGGAAAGAAGTAGACCTTCCATTTAATCCCACATTCCTATTTCTAAGAATCGACCCAGAAGAAAAAAAATCATTTTACCATAAGGACAACTGCACTGGCATGTTTATAGTAGCTCAATTCATAATCGCCAAGATGTGGAAACAACCCAAATGCCCATCAACCCATAAACAGATAAACAAACTGTGGTATATGTACACCATGGAATACATTCAGCCATAAAGAAAGATGGAGACTTCGCTTCTTTTCTATTTACCTGAAAGGATTTGGAGAACATCCTCCTTAGTAAAGTATCACAAGAATGGAAAAGCAGGGCAGTGCCTATGGCTCAAAGGAGTAGGGCACCAGCCTCATAAACTAGAGATGGCAGGTTCAAACCCAGCCCCGGCCAAAAAAAAAAATAAAAGAAAGAAGAATGGAAAAGCAAGTATCTAGTGCACTCAGTATTAACTTGAAACCAATAGCTCGGTGGTTCTCAACCCTCCTAATGCCGCGACCCTTCAATACAGTTTCTTTGGGTTGCGACCCACAGGTTGAGAACCGTTGCAGTAGATGGACAACTATACACCCACATGAGAGAAAAATACATTTAAATTCAAGAATGGGGGACGTGGAGGGGTGTGGTAAGCTCTCACCTATTGGGTATAACGTAGGGATAATAAGGCACACCTCCTGGGTGAAGGGCTTAACTGCAACTTAGACTTTTCCTGAGAAATGCAAACAATGTAATCTAATTAATCTGAAATAAAAAAAAAAAAGAAGAAATCTTTCAAGAGACCTCACTTACAAATAACAATAGAAAAATCCTCAACAAAATACTGGCAAAAAAGAAATCATCAGCACATTAAACAAACAATAAATCATGTCTGAAGTTTATTCCAGAAATGCATAATTAGGACAGCTACAAAAATAATCACATTCAGATACCTAAAAAGAAAGGCCATATGATGATCATCATACTAAAAAGATATTTTACATTATTTAGCATTATTTTTATTTGTATTTTTTAGAGACAGATTCTCACTTTGTCATCCTCAGTAGAGTGCCGTGATGTCACAGCTCACAGCAACCTCCAACTCCTGGGCTTAGATGATTCTCTTGCCTTAGCCTCCTGAGTAGCTAGGACTACAGGCACCAGTCACAACTCCCAGCTGTTTTCTTGTTGCAGTTTGGCAGGGGTGGGGTTCGAATCCGCCACCCTCAGTATACAGGGCTGGCACCCTACCCATTGACCCACAGGTACCACCCAGCATTATTTTTATTTTAAAAGCTCAATAACAGAGAGATTGCAGGTAAAAATACATACTTCACTCTTATATAAAAAAGCAAAACAGTGCCGTCTTAATGGGGAAATATCATTTAACATTTTATACATATTTATTTACTCTACTATGTTCTAGACATTATTCTACTATAGACAAAAATCTCTGTACTCAAGAAGCTTACATTCTAAGAGCATGAAACATAAACAAAATTATACATTACACGGTGTTAAGTGCTAAGAAAAATTAAGGCAAGGAAGCAGAATATGACGAGTAGGGGCATGGGTGGAAGTACGTTTAATTTCTCGAGTTGCCAGGGAAGGCTTCACTGAAGTGACTTGAACTGGCCAAGTGCAGGAAGGACATGCACAAAGGCACTGCAGGGGCAGTTTGTGTTTGCGGGAGCAGGCAGAGAACTGTGCTCTGTCGAGGGCAGAGTGAAAGAAAGGGGAGGTAGGAAAGGAGGTGGGAGAAACAACAAGAGTTTCAGTTTTCACATCATATCAGACAATAGAAGCCACTAGAGAGTTTTCAGCAGAGGCTAACATTTTAACAGGATCCCTGTGGCTGCAACGATGAGAAGAGAATACAGAGAAACAGGGCAGAAGAAGGCCAAGTTGGGGTGCTTTACAGCAGTTGGGTAAGAGATGATGATGCCCTGGACATGTGTGGTAAAAGAGGGTCATGAGAAGTGAGAGAATCTAGATTGACAGTGAAGGCAGACCTGAAATGATTTATTACAGGATCAGATATGGGGTGTAAGAAAATAGGGTTCTAATTACTTCAGATGAAAACCTAAAAGAAACTTATTTGGTGGCAAATGTGAAATCTGAGAAGGCTCTGAGACATCCAAACAGGTGCCAAGTAGAGGGGCACCTTCTCTGTACCATCTAGAGTTCAGAGAAGATGGCCAGGCTAGAGATGCAAATTTGGGAATTATCAGTATACACAAGTAATTAAAACCACAAGACAGAAAGAAATTATTTAGGGGTAACGAATGTAGATAGAAAAGAGCAAGAACTGAGTTCTAGGGTGCTCCCAAAACTCAGCTGTCAGGATGATAAAGAGGAACTAGCGAACAGACCGAAAAAGAATAGCCAGAAAGGCAGAAAGAGATTTAGGAGTGGTGTCCTGAAAGTCATGAAGGCTAATAGAAAACCAGGGATCGGCTCGGCGTCTATGGCTCAAGCGGCTAAGGCGCCAGCCACATACACCTAAGGTGGCGGGTTCAAATCCAGCCCGGGCCCACCAAATAACAATGATGGCTGCAACCAAAAAATAGTCAGGCATGGTGGCAGGCACCTGTGGTCCCAGCTACTTGAGAGGCGGAGGCAGGAGACTCGCTTGAGCCCAGGAGTTGGAGGTTGCTGTGAGCAGTGAAGCCATAGTACTCTACCCAGGGGAATAGCTTGAGGC
>NW_003852408.1:30677023-30688373 GCF_000181295.1 Otolemur garnettii
AAAAAAAAAAAAAAAAAAAGAAAGAAAATATTTATAATTTTATTTGTTCTTCTAGAAAAAAATAAATGAGAGAAGTTACCTGCATGATGCAGGTGGAGTAGGGAGAAAGGGGAATGGAGAAGAAAATAGCAGGAGGAAGGACAAAAGCACATGAGAAGCTTCATTCTACACTTTTCTATATTGTTACAATGTTAAAACCACATGTCCATATGACCTATCACCCTTTCCCACCAAACAACTACAGAAAGGAATTACAAAATTTGATATGCAAAAGTTAGTCTATTAAATAAAATGCTGAAGAAAGAGGACACCGAGACTGTGCGCTCTGCCTTCTCTCCCCAGCTTCTGCATCCACCTGCTCTCCATTGTTCACTTTTCCTTAATGGAGGTGCTGATCTCAGCCCTCTTCTAGTTTCACAAAGAGAACCACACAAAAAGTATTTGAGAACAATGTTGACGTCACCAAAAGATTTTTTAAAGAACCAATGAAGGTCTTTACATCCTATTAACTCACAACAAATAGTTGAGCAATTTTTTAGGGCTACCTGTCCTCCAAAGTTCTTGGTAGTATGGGTGGAGACACTCTCACATCTCCCCAAGTAAGCTTCTTTCTTCTAATTACTACAGTTAATTCCCGTGCTGACTCTATTCCCAGCTGTTGTCATCAGATTCCCCTCTTAGCAGTTTATTCAAGGCAATTCAATTCTGTACCTTCAAACAAAACAGAGCCTCCTCCCTGACTACTCCCACCCATCAGTGAAAAACAGTTTTTCTTAAAAGAGTGCAAAATAAGTACAAAGACATACCCCTGGTCACTAGTTGTCCTAGGCATCACATTTAATAATGCTAGCAGCTAGCCAAACCACCTGACAACATTATTCCACAGGGACGTTTACACAAATCCTTTCTTCATCCTAATACGGATTAAGTTAGACCATAAAGTACCTATCCTTTGGCTAGCTTTCATAAAAATCTGACAGAAGAGCTAAATATTGACCACATAGGTTGAAAGAGCACATACCTTCTTACTACAAAGACAATGCATTTAAATTCAGTAAAAAGCCTTATAAGTACAATTAAAAAAGTAACAACTAACATTTATTTTACTTTCTATTGTCAAAACACAGGCTAGCCTCATTTAACTCATTATAATAACTCTTTGTAAGTACACTACCATTATCTATGCCTGGCAGATGAGAAAACTAAGGTTCAAAGAGTTTAAGTCCATGGTCACAAAACTGGAAGTAGCTATACTGGGATCTTTATATAGGTAATCCCATTTATAAGACAGGCTTTAAACCATTACAGTGCCTCCAGAATCTATCAAGGAATTTATCTAAAACTGAGACTTTAGCTTGGGCACAGTGGTTCATGCCTATAATCCTACCACTTGGGAGGCCAAGGTGGGAGGATCACTATAGGACAGGAGTTTAAGATCAGCCTGAGCAACACCACAAGATACTGTCTCTATAAAAAATAGAAAAATCTATCCAGTGTGGCGGCACATACGTGTAGTCAGGAGACTGAGGCAGGAGAATCTGCTGAGCCTAGGAGTTAGCAGTTACTGTGAGCTATGATGAGGTCACTATAATCTAGCCCATGGGCAACACAGTAAGACCCTGTCTAAAAAAAAAAATTGAGATTTCACTATCCTTTCTTTGGTTTATATATTACATATAGTATGCATTGTGCTTTCTCCTTAACTACCCTTCACAGCACTACTTTTCCTATTTAAATACTTGGGTTAATTTCACTATATTTGGTCTTTCTCCCTTTCTGACTTTGTACTGATTTTATTCTCCTTATGCTACATTATTACAGCTTTTTATAACTACTGATAATATTAATGCTTTGTCTGCCATATGTTTAAATAATTTCCTCAGTTTGCAATTTACCTTTCATTTTTATGACTCTTAACTGTCTGAAAATTTTTTTTCTGAGGAAATTCCATTAATAGCTTTATGGTTTTTATCTTTGCTCCAGGTATAGAAAGGCCTCTCCTATCTAACTTAAATTCATATGTTATTTTCTTCTTATTTTATATGATTTCCTTTTGTGTATTAGAATCCATATAGAATTTATTCTAGAGAATGGCATAAAGTAGGATATGCCTTTATTTTTTCCCCAAATAGAATGGACTTGGGTCCATCTTATTTTAAGGAAATGATACAAACACTTTTCTATTTGAAATGCCACTTTTCTATTAATGTCTTCATGTTTCTAAGTCTGTTTAGGGGCCAGTATAGGCCACTGAGCTGTCTGTTATTTTTTTATAAAAACCTAATTTTCATATAAAAACTTCAATAATGGATTATTCAAAATAATACTATGCTGTTAACCAGTTGACTGATATTATCATCATTCCTCTGCACAAAGCTTAAAATATGAATTTTTAACTTTCATGCTATTTAGTCTCAATTATCCTCAGTAATCTAAAAACTGATGCTACTCCCACATAAATTCTACTCACCTCGGAAAGACTACTCATTTCAATGGCAGTTATCAAATTATTATTCATGAGAGCTTCTATTTCTATAAGCTTCTTATTCTGCATATGAAAAATAAAGAACTCTTTTAATCAGTTAAAACTTGGAGTTTATTATAATACCATGCACTTACAAAGGTCCTCAGTGTGAGAAAATTTAATAATTGAAATCATGTTGAGCTAAAAATCAAGGTCACACTGAGCTATAAAGGTACTACTACAACATATAAGTTCGGTCGAAATAGCCACAAGCAGACACACACGTACAATTTGAATGCTTCTGACTATCAATTATAAATTTTCCCACAAACATTTTCCCATCTTCTCAATAAAGATCACATGCAAGAGAATATAGTTTGTCAGTCGCAGGAATTCAACCCAATTCAACTCAAGTACAGTAGGTCATTTTTGCATTTTTATTTAAGTTCTACTCATTTGGATTTAGATCTATAGCTGCAGCCTAGCTAATCATTGGCTATCACTGTTCTCTCTATGAACAGAGTTAGAAGTTGCAAGGAAAAGCAACAACTATAATACTATCTTCATTCTACTTGGCTTGTGGCCAATGAAGTGCTAAGATTTAAAAAAATACAATCTGTAATTCCAGAGCTGCTAATGCACTGAAAGAACTATGCTTATTTTTAAAAAACATGTCAACCGGGGTGGCACCTGTGGCTCAAGAAGTAGGGTGCCAGCCCCATATGCCAGTGTCAACCTTTTGGCCCCAGGGACTGATTTCATAGAAAACAACTTTTCCATGGATGGGAGGAAAGGAGGATTAGATTCTCATAAGAAGCACACAACCTAGACCTCTTGCATACACAGCATACAAGACGCTTCACACTCCTGTGAGAATTAATGCTAAATGCTGCCGCTGATGTGACAGGAGGCAGAACTCAGGCAGTGAGGCAAGTAATGGGAATGGCTGTAAATACAGGTGAAGCTCTGCTCATTCACCAGCCACTTGCTGACTTCCTGGTGGATGGCCTGGGGCTTGGGGACCACAGGATTAATGTACCAACCTTTGCTTATGATAAGCAAGAAAATGTTGATCAAGGTATTATACTGGTTTGCACAGCACACTTAAGATGTAAGGCACCCATTTTATCACCCATTAACAGTTTATCCTTTAACATAGATTTACATGGCATACTGACGGATAGTAATTTTTTACAATTAAAAAAACATTTTTAAAGCTTATATAAGAATACAGCTAAAAGATTTAAGTTATAATTTAGAATTCAAAATCAATATAGCTTCCATACCAAGTTATTTAGCTTCAGGCGAAGAAATGTGTTCTCGAAATTCAGTTTCTCCACTTCTTTTTGCAATAGCATTTTTTCAGTTGTAATTCTTCGAGAATTCTCTTTTTCTCTACTAAGAGCTTGAGCTAATGCCCTGTTGTTGTGCTTTAAAGAGATTTTGAAAATAGAAGAATTGTCTGTGAAAAGATGTTTAAATAAGTTAATATCAAACTTATATTATTCCTTAATGAATTTTCATATTCCTTAGTAAAACTATTTTAGACCTCACAAGCTTTAACTGGAGGCTGGAAAAGGAGAAAATTGACAATACAAATGTAGTTTAAAAAAAAAATACACCCAGTGTTTGTAGATGAAAGAAATAAAAGCAAGAGAGAAGATGAGGAATAAAAGAGTTATGATGCAGTGGCTCACGCCTGTAATCCTAGCACTTGGCAGGCTAAGGCGGGTAGATTGCCTGAACTCTCAGGTTTGAGACCAGCCTGAGCAAGAGCAAGACCCCATCTCTAAAGGTGTTGGGGCAGGCACCTGTTGAGCACAAGAGTTTGAAGTTGCTGTGAGCTATGACACTCTTCCAAGGGCAACATAGTGAGACTTAGTCTCAAAAGAAAAAAAAAAAAGAGTTGTGAGGAATGCAGAAAGTGTATAAGTAGTTAGGAATAAGAGGCCACAACACAGATACAACATTCTAGATAATTAGGTCAGTCACAAAAACCAAATCTTGCTCTACCTTGCTTCCTATCTTTTGAGAAATAGAATGGAGAAGCTGATTCTGTTGCTCTGAGTGGAAATGTCGCATAGGAATTCCTATGGGTAGCCCATCTATGAAAATTTTGAAGCCAGTTTCTGTGACTCCAGAACTAAATGAATTAGTTAATAATCCCCAAGAACACTTTTTAAACTTTGCACAAAAGGAGCATACTTACTGTAATGTTAGATCACCTAACCTTGTGGAACCTTCTACCTCCATCCAAAATATCCTGCCTCTTCTTTCTAGGCATCTATTATAATCTAAAGTTGACCTCTTCTCTTTAAAAGTACTATATGAACATGATCTAAACCACTCTTGAAATGCTTTTCAGTTGGCAGCAAAGAAATTACATTGTGAATTCCTTGGTAAAGTTCACCTTAAATATAGTGTGTTCCTTTAGTATATTTAAAGCATAATTGTATTTTCATAATTTTGATTCACACATCACTATGTAATAACATATTCCACTGAGTGAAACTATAGGATATGTAAAATAAGTTTTATAAAATGTAAGAATATTTTTAAGTGTGCAGAGAAAATTTGGGAATCTAAAAAACAGGATCCAAAAAAGTACTTTATCTTTGGCACAGAGAAAGTAGTTTCAGATAGCCACCCTTAGCATAGTATATGGAAACAGATGAGAACCCATTCAGGATTTCAAAAAAAAAAAGGATAATAACATTTTCCTGTTGTACTCCTCAAACTCAGCATACTCTTTCATAAGGGGGTGTGTGTCACGGTCCTGCCAAAGGGAGCAAGCAATAGCCACTGCAGGGGGTGGTCCTAGAGACCTGGGTAGGACCCAATATAAATCATATTTTGATTTATAGACACTCAGGAGGTTCGATTATTTCATAAGGCACACACAATTATCCTTCGCAGGAGCTATGTCAGCAGGAAATGTTACTACAAGGATACCGCCCCACTCCTGCTAAGATGGGCATGAACCATTCAGTTAATTTTCAAAAGTAACAAAAATTTATCTTCGGGAGTTTTCCCACCTCCTTTCTTTTCCCTTCTGACATCTTAACTCCAGAATTCATGAAATTCCATTCACAAAGAGGTCAGTACCCTCAGGATGAGCACTGGCTCTATAAAATCCCCCTCTGCAGCACCCAGTCTAGGACAATCATGTTTAGGGTACCCATCATCCAGTTGCTGCGGCATACTAGAATAATCTAAATACAGTCTGCTAACTCTTTTCCACAAAAGTCGTATTTGTTTGTTTACAATATAGGAAGCAGCAGTCTTGGGCCACCCTAACCTCACTGCTAAAAATTCAGCTGTCACTACTGAGGGTAAACCATCAAAACCACACAACTAATAGGAATTGGGGAGATAGAAGGATGAGAGAGAAACAAAATTGTCAATTAACAGAATAATCCTTTTCGTAATTTTCTGTACTTGATAAAATAAGGTAGTAAATGCAGTAAAACCTCTATAAGTTGACCAGCCAAGGGACTGTAACAAACTAGTCCACATAAAGAGGTGGTCAACATACAGAACGTGGCCTGCTGTACTCATATGTGCATAACCAGTCAATGAAAATTAGGGCAATCTAAGGAGGGGGTCAAAGTAGGGAAGTGATTAACTATGGAGGTTTTACTGTATATTAATTGTCCAGAGAAATGTAAAAGTAACAAAATTATTGTTACTTACTTAGTATTTTTGTTTTAATTTTTGAAGCAAGAGAAACATTCAATTTAGCAGTCTTTGAAATTCTTTTGTCTTTCACATGTCTCTTAATTCTTGTGGGAAAAAGTGAGCCAGTTTCCATCTCTGGGCATTCCATCACTAAAATGAAAGAAATCATAGTATTCATTAATCAAAAAAGGATAACTGATAAATGCATTCTAAAAAGTAACAATCAAGACTTAATATAGGCCAGCCAATTTAACTGCTTACCTGAATGTGTTTCTGCAGAAATTTTTAAAAGCTGGCAATAGTAAAGCCTTATTACAAACTTTAAGGACACTGAAGTCATTAAAGACCCTGAAAATGGCTATAACAAATTTTAATGATGTGACACATTTTCATAAGGCATAATTAATGATTAAAGCTTGGCTGTGAGTAATGCTAAGAGCTTAGTAGAATTTCTAAATATTAATAAGAAATTGCATGTAATTCTTTTTATTTTATTATTATTAATTTTTTTTTGAGATAGCCTCAATCTTTTGCCCTGGGTAGAATGCCATGCATCACAGCTCAGGGCTGGGTCTGAACTCGCCACCTCCAGCATATGGGGCAAGTGCCCTACCCTTCTGAACCATACGCGCCACCCACATGTAATTTTTTTTAAAGGACTATGACAAAGAATCTCAGGCCAATGAAATCATCAGAGTACTTCAAATGCAAGAAATGAACAAATAAAACTTTAGCCCATGTTCTTAAAAAAAAGACTTAAAAATATATTTTATTTTTATTTGATTAGTTACGTTTTTTGAAATGGGGTCTTGCTATATTACTCAGGCTGGACGTGAACTCCTGGCCTCACGTGATCCCCACACCCTCCACCTCAGCCTCCCAAGTAGCTGGGATGATAGGTGCAAGCTACGACTTGTATATGTATATGTATAACCCTTTGCATAAAATCTGAAAGCATGAATGTCATCAAAAGTGATTTAAAGTATAATCCCAAAAGGTAAATGGCTATTTATTTTTTTCATTTGCACCTCTGTTAATCATCTATATGTTAGGTGCTAGACATGGCACTAGGAACAGATGACAGGATAGGGTCTCTGTTCTCAGGGACACACTGTACAACCTGGGTATAGACACCTTTTTGATACAACGGAAGAAGTGTATCCTAGAGAGATAGATACACAGAGTTTAATGGAAGTACAGAAGCGAGAATTGGGAAATCTTAAACTTAAAGCCTGTTAACAGATACAGGAAGGTGAAGATATTACTACATTATATCATCACAAGAATAATGGCTATCATACACAATGCATAGTAGTTAACTCTGCCTGAGCAGAGAAAAAAAATTCAGAAAAAGTTTCACTAATAAGGTATGGTAGAAGCTGAGCTATGTCCTCTGATAATATCAACTTTCCAAAGTCTCCATTCTTCCCCAAGGCTTCTTGACTTCATCTGCAGAGATCTAGAAAAAACTCTGTCACCTACCCCTGCCAAATCCCCAGTACTCAGCCTCTCCACCACTACCTGCCTTGAGTCCACAGGACTAATCTCACTGTGTTCTTCAGGTCAATCACAAGGAGAATCCTCAGACTCTCGGGTCACCTTCATCTCCCTCACTCTAATTGCTCTGCAGCTCTGCACGTTCCCCATATGGTCCTGTGGTATGCTAAAGAATGGCCCCTCAAAGATATCAGTAACTTTACCTGTAATTTCAAGCCTTCTTTCTGTGGAAAAAGTGCCATTGCAGATTTGATTAAGTTGAAGACCATTTAGGGGGGAGATTATGTTATCTAGGATTATCATGGCTACAAATGGCCAGCAGTTACCAGAAGCTGAAAGAAGAAAGGAGTAGATTCTCTCTCCTAGAGCCTCCCGAGTGAGTGCATCCTGGCAGCACCTTGATTTCTGCTCAGAGATACTGACTTTAGACTTCTGATTTCCGGAACAGTGAGAAAATAAAATCCTGTTGTTTTAAACCACTTCATTTATGGTAATTTGATACGGTGGTCAGGCAAGGAATAGGAACTCACACTCTACAATCAATGAAAACTATCCAGCCTTAATCTCCTCTCTGAATGTTCCCTTCCTCTTCTTGAACCAGCCTCTCCCCTGAGGCAGGGGCTATTTTTCCCACAGCCCTCCTACAGGACCACACCACATTCACACTTGCAGACCATTTGTCCTCTATCCTCCCTAAACATTCCTAGCCTTGAATATTATGTCATTACCCCTGACTGCTACTGTCAACGACCAAACCCTGGGTCACTCTATTTGCTGGTAATTTGATATCCTGACTCACTGTTATTTTCTCTGAGAACACTGAGGCAATCATTAAAGAACATTCCCAAAACTCCCATTATAATAATCACCTACCTACACATATGCCTACTCTCCTGTTGTTTTGAATAACCGGTGTTCCTATGAGGCCAAGTTTTTCATACTTAGATAGGATTCCTAGCATGGGATCCCACCTCTTCCTGCCTCCTCAAAGATAATCACTCCAACAGTTCTCTCCTCTGTATCATCAACTTTTTCCTTCTCCACTGGATCATTCTCATCAACATCCAAACATACTGCATTTTCCCTCACCTTGCAGAACCCTCTTTGGTTCCCACTTCACCCTTAGGCTACCACTCCAATTCTCCAGACTTTTATAGCACAACTCCTTGAAAGGACTTCTATACTCAGTTTCCAATTCTCCCTACTTTAATTGATCTTTCATTCCAACTACTCCACCAAAACCGCTTCTGCAAGGTCTCTAACCCCCTCCATGCTGCTAAACCTAATGGTCAATTCTCAGACGTCTTCTAACTTCAGCAGCAGCATTAGGCATGGTTAATTTCTTCTTCTTCTCAAAAAACGATCCTTCTGTGGCTTCCAAACATCACACTACTTAACGACCTGCTACTTCTCAGTCTCTTTTATAGCTTCTTCCACCCTACAACACGTTCTCTCCTTACACCTCCTGTCTTTATCTAAACTCCTCCCTTTGGTGATTTCAGTTTCATGGCTTAGAACACCTCAGGTTGGACTTCTTCCCTAGATTCACACGGCCAACTTTCCACTCCACAATTCCACTTGCATGACTAAAATAGATGCATGAGATTTAACCTGCTTCACTCCGAGTCTTCTCCATTTCAGTTAATGACAAATCCATCCCTCCAGTTACTTAGGAGAAAAACCTCTCTCACATCCCAATTTACTATCAACAACATACAGCAGGGGTCCTCAAACTTTTTAAACAGGGGGCCAGTTCACTGTCCCTCAGACTGTTAGAGGGCCGGACTGCGGGCCCCAGGATGAGTCGGCTACTAAGCAGGACAGGCAGCAGCGGCAAAAACACCCGGCGGACCAGATAAATGTCCTAGGTGGGCTGCATGTGCCCCACAGGCCATAGTTTGAGGATGCCTGATATACAGCATGTCCATAAAGTTGGCATGCAGTTTAAAATAGTTTACTATTGTATATTATGTATTGTATAATTTATATATTATAAATATAAATTATTTTAAAATAGTTTAATATTATGTAAAATAGCTTAATAGTTTCCATTATATAATTTTATAAATATTTATTTATAACATGACCTCAGTATGTCCACTACCACCAACCTAGACCAAGGCACTATCATGCCATCAACAGAAAAGACAACAAATCCTGTAAAATAATTTAAAGAGGTTTATTCTGAGCCAAATTTAAGAACTATGCTCTTGCGCTGCATCAAGAAGCCTTGAGCAAGTGGACTTTCAGTAGTTGGGTTAGTTTAGCTTTCCACATTTCCGGGAGGCAGGAATTACACATAAAATCGTAAATCAATACATGGAAGGCATACATTGGTTTGGCCAGAAAAGGTATGACATCACAAGGGAAGGGAGGAGCTTATAGGCTATAGGTAGACATAAAGATTCTTCAAATTGTAATTGGCTGAAGTAATGAAGCTTTGTCCAAAGGCCTGGACTTTTTTTTGAAACAAAGTCTCACTATATTGCTCTCAGTAGAGTACCATTGCATCAGAGCTCACAGCAACCTCAAACTCTTGGGCTTAAGCGATTCTTTTGCCTCAGCCTCCCAAGTAGCTGGAACTACAGACGCCTGCCACAACACCTGGCAATTTTTTGTTGTAGTTGTCATTGTTGTTTAGCAACCCCAGTGTATGTGGCCTGTGGCCTGTGGCCGGCTCCGTAACTAGGCCCCAAGCCAGGCTTGGATTTTTTTTTAAGTTAAAATTGTTAAACAGAGACTAGCTACTAGCCATAAAGGCCATGTATTTGTTATGTAAACTGAGTACCTGAAGATTTGCCTTAGGACATTAATGAGTTACAAAGGATTCTCCAAGGGCTGGGGGGGCAGTGGTGCTAAGGCCTGTTGTTTTGAATAACCGGTGTTATTCACCTCCCTTCTTAAGGCTAGCAACTCAATTTTAGAGTATCCCCACCCAAGCTGCTGGTGAGTGGGCGGGAGAGCGTTAGAATTTATTTCAGTTCAAAGTGTCTCTATCCGAAATTTTTTCTAACACCCTTTGTCTCCCAGTTTCCACTGCTAAAGCTCAGCAATGTTTCCCACTTCTCTCCAAGGTGGTCCAGAAGTCTCTCCACCATCTGCTCTTCTTGCCATTTCTCTAATTTGAACTTTTCTCTCCCTACCTCATTCCCCTCACATGACAATGGCCACCAAGATCTAACTGTTCTCAGGCATTTGCCAGGCATTATTCAGCCCCCTGTTCTTTGTGTTGGTAATTTTCTATTTACAAGAAACACTCCTTGTTCAGAATCTTCTTTCACATATACAATTGGCTCATTAACTGTCCTTTAAATCTTTGTTGAAAAGTCACCTTCTTGGTAAGGCCATTTAAAACTATAGCTCCTTTCTCTGTCATGTCTGGTTACTCATACATTTTCCTGTTATTTTCAACCGCATTTAACTTACTAACATACTATAGAATTTAATTCCGGGCTGCCTGCCTGAATTAGAATTTAAGTTCCATGATATCATGGACTTTTGTCTCTTTTATTTACTGATATATATACCCTAGCTCCTAAAATAGTGCCTGACAAGTGATATGAAAGATAGGGTGACCAGATTTTAACACTGGTTAAAGCGGGACAACATGGGGGGCGGGGGGGCGGGAGCCGGGCAGGGGACAGGGCAGGGCAGGGCCTGACAACAATGCAAACTTTGATAAGCAGTTCTCGATAATCACTTCTCAACAAT
>NW_003852408.1:30689269-30693719 GCF_000181295.1 Otolemur garnettii
GGCCATTTTTGGTTGCAGCCGTCATTGTTGTTTGGCGGGCCCGGGCTGGGGATTCGAACCCGCCACCTTAGGTGTATGTGGCCGGCGCCTTAGCAGCTTGAGCCAAGCCCTCTCAGGCTCTCTTGATCCACTAAAAAGAAATTTTTACTGTCACCAATGACTATATGGAAAATGTTCATTAAGGTCACCAAACTACCTTTTTGTTAAATCGAATGCAGTCAAGGGCCAGTTTTCCTTTTACTTGATTTGTAAACAGTATTTAATGTCAGATCATTCCCTGTTTGAAACAGTTTCTTCACTTAGCTTCCAGAACAGCACACTGTTCTGGGTTTGCTGCTGCCCTGCTGACACTTCCTCTCAGTATCTTGTTGGTTATTCTTCATCTCTCTAACTCTTTACCCCTGGAGCACCCCAGATCTCAGTCCTTGAGCTTCATCTCTTTTCTATCTATATTCCTTAGGGCTGTCGCCAGCTTTTTGGCTTTTAAATGTGAATGCTAGTGACTCTCAAATTCATATTTTCAATCCAGATTTCTCCCTGGAACTCTAGAATTATTCATTCAACTGTCTATTCCTCCTCTTCAACTTGGATGTCTACTTTGCATCTCAAATTTATGTCCTAAACTGCCCCCGCCCCCCAAACCTGCTCCACCATGTCCTTATCTCACTTAATGACAACTCCATCCTTCCAGTTGCTCAGGTCAGAAATTTCTCATTCTTTCACATCCCACATTTGCTCTATCATCAATCCCGCTTGCCAAGCTTTCCAAAACATATCCGCCTGGTACACTTACCACTATTTCTCTAAGTTGCCATTCTCTCTTGTGTACATTATTGCTGTAGCTACCTAAATGATGTTCCTGATTCCATTTTCTCCCCTACAATCTGTTCTCAACCTAGCAACCAAAGTGATCCTCTTAAACCTTTTTTCTTTCTTTTTTTTTTAAAGAGATAGTCTCACTTTGTTGCCCTCGGTAGAGTGCCGCGGTGTCACAGCTCACAGTAACCTCTAGCTCTTGGGCTTAGGCGATTCTCTTGCCTCAGCCTCCTGAGTAGCTGGGACTATAGGCGCCTGCCACAATGCCTGGCTAGTTTTTTGTTGCAGTTTGGCCAAGGCCAGGTTTGAACCTGCTACCCTCAGTATATGGAGCCAGCACCCAACTCACTGAGCCACAGGCACCACCCGATCCTCTTCAACCTTAAGTAAACTCATGTCACCCCTCAGTCTTTATAATGGCCTATAAAGTACTACACAATTTGCCACCTGTCCCCTTCCCAATCCCCCATCAGTGCACATTTCTGATTTTTCACGGCTCTTCCTCTTGCTTCCTAAGGTCCAGTCACACTGGCCACCTTGACAGGCTCGTAGTGCAAAACCTTTGTATGCCTTTTTTTCCTTTGTATCAATTCTTACTTCAAATGACCACTGGGCTTGCTCACTTCCTTCAAGTCTTTGCTCAAATTTCACTTTCTTAGTGAGCCTTCTCAGTCCAAACTACTCAAAACTGCACACCTGCTCCCATTTCCCTCTTCTGTTTAATTTTTCTCTATAAATTCATCAACATCTAACATAAAATTGAATAATTTTCTTATTTATTATCTGTTTTATCCTATTAAAATGCAAGTTCAACAGATTATGGATTTTTGCCACATTTGCTTCTGTATCTTCGTGCCTCTGTCACATAGCAGCTACTACATAAACTTTTGTTGAAGTGACTATGGATGAATAGAAGAACTTTACAGTAGTAAGAATGGATCTCCTTTCCAAGTATTGAGTAGATGTTGGAAGATGTCAGGCAAATAATGGAAAGATAGCTTTAGAAAAAAATTGCTGCAGTGGGGAAAACGTTAACTAAGAACCTTTCAACATTAAGGCTCAAAGGTTCTTCTAAAAGTTTTGCCAAAAAGAAATTTTAAAATCAAAGATTACCATCTATTCCACAAATAGTGGAACATAGGAACAAAAGAAACACCATTTCACACATCTAAAGGAAATCCTCACATAGAAACTTAGTCCATCTCCCAAGAATACAGTCACAAATATCAAATCTCATTTTACTAATTAGGAAACCACAGCTGAACTTCCCTCCCCAATAAACTGGTCGGTACACAGTTCTCTAACTTAATAAATGGCACTATCAATCACCCATCCAAATGTTCATGCCATAAACCAGAGAATTTTCCTTAACATTGCCAATCACTCCTCATATTAATGACCTCACCAAGTGACACTTATGGAGCCAGAACCAGGACTTCAAAGTACCCTTTTAGGGTGACTTACCATGTAGACAACCATGTAGACACCAAGGCATTATAATTATATACAGTAGTTATAACTGTGTGGGAGCCATGCAGACACCAAGAAATTATAAACAGTAGCTATCACGGTGTTGGAGCCCCCAGCACTTTCTAATTATGTGATCCTAACATCTCTAAATATCCATTTTCAGATTTATAAAATGACAGAAAACAAGGACATCTCCTTGTAGGGACTAAATGATCCAATATCTACAGTGACCTGTAATGTAACACTCAATATCACCTATTTATTACTACTCTATAGCTCTTGTCCAGCTGTCTCTAAATATGAAAAAATCAGTACCACATTCAATTCTCCTAAATCAAATTCCTCATCTAGAAAGATCGTTGTCCCTATACTTTACCAAAATCCTACCTGTACATCAAGAAGATCTAAAGTTCTAAGTTCTCCCTCCGTCTTCCATCACCCCTTCGTCAGCAGCCAGTCTCTCTAATAAACCAGCAATCCAAAGGAGAGGGCCCCTCATGAGCTTCAGCAAGCAGTCCCTAACATGCATTCCGAGATATTTCCCGACCGTTCATAATGAGCTGGAAACTATTCCAGAACCAGAGAGTAGAATAGTCAAGACAGAAATCCTTTCCCTGAAGGAACTGACCTTCTAATCAGGGGCTCGCCCCCGTCCCAGCCCAGTCGGGTGTTCAAATCGCGGAGACAGAAGGCAGCGACTCAAATCAAAAACAGAAACTCCGCCAACCCCTCGGAGCGCGAGAAGGGGATGCGGTCCGGGTGCCGGGAGGGTGAAGGGCAGACGGGGGACGACCGAGGCGGACAAAGCCGAGAGGTCTAGTTCAAGAAAGGCAGAGGTCCTGCCAGACAGGGAGTGGCCACACCAAATGTCGCAGGTCACCGACTTACCCCTATCTGGGCGTGGGGCACCCCCACCTAGCTCTGGGAGCTCAGCGCGGAGCTCACGCCGGGGTTCAGGTTTAAACTCTGCAGCCGTTAGCGGTTGCAACATCAGCCAATCAGGTCCCTAGAAGGTGGCGCAAAGGAACATGGTTATCAGGAAGTAGGAGATGGAAGGGGCGGGCCTCGGCTGACGAGACTGAGGGGGCGTGGCCAGGCGCGTCAGAGGTGGCCCTGCGTGGGAAAAAGAGACCTAGAGCTGTTGGTGGCAGCTGTCTCCTGAAGCCTTGATGACAACGAAACCGCGCCTCTAACAAAACTGCCTGTATCAATCAGATGTCTAAAAGGCTTAACTGCCACCTTAAGCCTTTAGAAGATTTATGTTTATTGTGTTTATGACATTGCTGTTAGTCTGCCCGCCCACATCTCGTTATTTCTTCTAATATAAAATCCTGTGTTCCACTTGTGATGCCAGCACTTACGCTGTCACTTAAAAGCCCTCCTCATTTTTCTTTTAACTTTCGGAGTGAAAAGCAGAAGTGACATTTTGTTGCAAACTCTGGATTTCATTCGTATTTAGTCTAAGGAAATAATAGAAAACTTATTAACTCATAGTTTTTCAGTAAGGATTAAAATGGCTCAGCCTGCTTTCTTTACGTGCTAGCCGCACCCCAACCGCCACCCCTGTGGATTTCTATTTTCACAAACCATTGAGGAACCCAACAGACTATAAGGAAATGTCAATTCTCTTTACTTCCCCAGCTCCTTTGTCTTTTAGAATTCGTTCCTTTAAGTCTCAACTCCTTCCTGAGAGTAGCTGTAGGATGAACAATCAGGCCTTAAGGACCGGGAATACCTGGAAAAACGTCGATCTGCAACCTTGCCTGAGGAAAAAAATGGACACGGCACTCACAATCACAATACCTTGTGATTTTGCCTGCAATTACTGTTTTGTATTTTTCCCCGATAAATTTAGCTACGCACTGGACCTCAGTGCTGGAATTCTTCCTTGCTTTCTCTGGAATGGCATGTGCTTCTCCAGCTCCTTTAACCCTCTTCCTTCCATCTTCCTTTCTCTTGCTTCCAGCTCTCTCTCTCTCTCTCTCTCTCTCTCTTTTTTGTCTTTTAAGACAGAGGCTCACTTTGTCGCCCTCTGTAGAGTGCTCACAGCAACCTCAAACTCTTGGGCTCAAGTCATTCTCTTGCCTCAGCCTCCAGAGTAGCTGAGACTACAGGCGACTTCCACACCACCCGCTTTTTAGAGGCGGGGACTCGCTCTGGCTCA
>NW_003852408.1:30693886-30696535 GCF_000181295.1 Otolemur garnettii
CTCATCTTGGCCTAGAGAAATTCTTTTCTTTTCTCAGCATTAGCTGAGCAACTGAGCTTTCCAAGATCTATCATGTAAGTCTTGTACTAGTGGTCTGTTTTAGCTGAATAGAATGGCATTTTCTGTTAGAGACAACTTCATTTTTAAAATGTAATATTTGGCCAGCCACATACACCTAAGGTGGCAGGCTGGAATCCAGCCCGAACCTGCCAAACAATAATGATGGCTGCAACCAAAAAAAATAGCCAGGCGTTGTGGCAGGTGCCTGTGGTCCCAGCTACTTGGGAGGCAGAAGCAGGACACTCACTTGAGCCTAGGAGTTGGAGGTTACTGTGAGCTGTGATGCCACTGCACTTTACCCAGGGGGACAGCTTGAGGCTCTGTCTCAAAAAAAAAAAAAAAAAATTAATATTCACAACCATTTGGGACCAGAAGGTTGGGGCAGAGTTTTTAAAACTGCCCTTGTGTAAGAATTTGGTCTGTTGAGGCAGCCAAGAATAGATACTGGTCAGGCTGGTTTTGACGAGCTTGTTTGTGTCTAGAGATGGGTTCTTGTGATGAGGCTGATTTCTGAGTCTACTCCGGCCTAGAAAACGGGGGATCCCTGTTCAGCTTTGAGCAGGGGAACCCTGTATCACTTACACTCCTCCGTTTGTCCAGAGAAGACAAAATAAGCAACACCGCACCACATACCATGCCCAAGGGCTCATCTGACGTGCGCTCAATACTGAAAGAATGACGAATATTAACCCCTACCTTATTATACTGCTAAAATTCCCACTCTGGGAGAGACTTATCCACAACTTTTTGATTATGGAATATCTGTTCTAGTGTGATTTTCCACTGTGCTTGCCTGCCCTGCACTCCACTCTAAATAAACAACAATGCTCACTCCCCTCATGCATTATTCATTTAATCTCCAGGAAAACTTCTGACCCTGTTTGTTGGAGAGGCAGATTTAAGACAGTCCCTACCACCCACCTGAGCAGCTGTTACCAGACAAGAGGGTAGGGCTGCCTGTCACCATCAGCCAGTATGCGGAAACGAGGATAGATCCACCAAACTTTGTCAGAAGGCTGGTGATTCTAGAGGACAGTGAGAGTAGCTTCTCCAAGATGTTCTGTTCTTCCATTTTCAAAGTCATAGTTTTATACAGGATGGCCATAAATTGCACTTGAACTTTATGGCCACCCTGTACATAAAAGTTCAGAGCAAAGACCACATTAACTCTTATTTTAAATAATAATCAGCATAACTCTGTGACCTATTTCAACATTCCACTTCAAAAGTTAATCTAAATCAATCCTCCTAAACTACTCAAAATAGGCATCTTTAGGGTGGGAGCTAAATTTACAAAGCAATAAGAACAGAGGCAGGTGGGGGGGGCGCCTATGGCTCAAAAGAGTAGGGCGCCCGCCCCGGAGGTGGCAGGTTCAAACCCAGCCCCTAGGCCAAAAACTGCAAAAAAAAATAAAAGAATAGAGACAGGAGATAAAGGTGACTTAGGACCTAAAGCCACCAGACCAGCTGTGCCATGTTGGCCCTGGCCTTTCTGACTCCATCTTATTCTCACTATATGTGCTTTCACAACACGCAACCCCTTGTGGGTTTAGTAACAGAATCACAAATTTCCATTTTACTTTAGAGAATCGAGACAAATGCTTCAGAACACTTGTTTCTGAGTTAAGACCTCTTAGTCCCATATATTTCAAGACTAGCCTCCAGACAGATCTGGTTACATGAATCTTGTGTAGAAAGAAAAGTATTTACTGATTGGCCAGCTGCTAAAACTACATCGTAAAATAAAAATTACAATAATAGTGGTTTAGAATATAACATACTGGTTACAGACATTTCTGGTTACCTAGGACTTAACCAGCACTATATCCTACATCTTGTTTACCCAGCCTGACACATTAAATGCTCAATGTGTGTTATATGTTTCTTTAAATGAACCTTATAATGGCTGTGCCATTTAATGGTTATTTAATCTTGGCCAAACCACTTAACCTCCCTGGGCTTCTGTTTCCTCATTTGTAAAATGGAGGTTAATAACAACATCTAATATATTTTTATGATGGCTGTAATCAGTAGACCCTTTTGTTCAAACACATCAATATTGCTTTCTTCCCAATTGACTCATTTTGTAGCTACAGCTCCAAAACCAAACAAGTAGAAAAGGGAGACAGGAAAGTCAGAGGTGGGAAATGGTAAGGAGTACAACAAGGCATGAATATCAACACCTCTTTTTTTTTTTTTAAGTGATATCTTGATATCTTGTCTTAGAGCAAATAAAAGGATATAGCTCCTTCATTTATTGTAAAAAAAAATTCCTGAAAATGTAAATTCTTATATAAAATCATAAACCTCAAAAGTACAATTAATTGAGCTGAATTTAATCTGATATCAGCTGACTTTTCAGTCATTTGCCTTTGCCTGTTGGTATAACAGATAAAGGCAGAAACCCTGGATTAGGAGTCTGGAGATAAAGTTAGCTGAGGCTCAGCTATTACCGGTGTAGTCCTTGTTACAAGTTCCTTATCTATAAAACAAGCCTGTTAAATTAAATGAGCTTGGCTTGGTGCCTGTGGCTTAAGTGGCTAAGGCGCCAGCCACATACACCTAAGGTGGCGGGTTTGAATCCAGCCC
>NW_003852408.1:30699274-30704149 GCF_000181295.1 Otolemur garnettii
ACCTCCAACTCCTGGGCTCAAGTGAGTCTCCTGCCTCAGCCTCCCAAGTAGCTGGGACCACAGGCGCCCACCATAACACCCAGCTATTTTTGGTTGCAGCTGTCATTGTTGTTTTGGTGGGCCCGGGCTGGATTCAAACCCGCCACCTTAGGTGTATGTGGCTGGCACCTTAGCCACTTGAGCCATAGGCGCCGAGCCTCTTTTTGTATTTAGAAAGCTTATATTTTATTCCACTGGTTATCTGTGTACTATACGTTTTTAAAAGAACCTTAGTCGCTGATTTCGTATTTAACCCTCTATTATACGATTTGTTAGTTTTAATATTATCTCTTAATCCCATCTGTTGCTTGTATCACCATCAATGAACTTACAATACTTTTCTCTTTCTCTTTTTTCCCAATTTTAGCTGTATTGTTTCTACTTTGACAGAAATTATTACGCAAAATATAGGTGTTATAACATTACATGTTGACCTTCATCCCACCTTTGTTTATTCTTACATCCATAATTGAATATAGTGAATGATTACCATTTGTCCTTTTTGTAGACATTCACCATTTGATTGACTGGAAATCACCTTTCCAATGTTTCCTCAAGTAGGGCTCATGTTTATAAAAAAAAGAAAATCTGGCTTGGCGCCTGTGGCTCAAGCGGCTAAGGTACCAGCCACATACACCTGAGCTGGTGGGTTAGAATCCAGCTCAGGCCCACCAAACAATGATGGCTGCAACAAAAAAATAGCCGTGCATTGTGGTGGGCGCCTGTAGTCCCAGCTACTTGGGAGGCAGAGGCAGGAGACTCACTTGAGCCCAGGAGTTGGAGCTGTGAGCTGTGATGCCATAGTACTCTACCCAGGGGGACAGCTTGAGGCTCTGTCTCAAAAAATAAAATGAGTTGAGCCCAGGAGTTGGAAGTTTCTCTGAGCTGTGATGCCATAGCACTCTATCCAGGGTGACAGCTTGGGTCTCTCTCTCAAAAAATAAAATGAGTTGAGCCCAGGAGTTGGAAGTTTCTCTGAGCTGTGATGCCATAGCACTCTATCCAGGGTGACAGCTTGGGTCTCTCTCTGTCTCAAAAAAAAAAAAAAGAAAAAGAAAAAGAAAAAAATCTGACTCAGAGCTCAAGCAGCTAAAGTGCCAGCCACATACACTAGAGCTGGCAGGTTCGAATCCAGCCTGAGCCTGCCAAACAACGACAACTACAACCAAAAAATAGCCAGGTGTTGTGGTGGGCGCCTGTAGTCCCAGCTACTTGGGAGGCTGAGGCAAAAGAATTGCTTAAGCCCAAGAGTTGGAGGTTGCTGTGAGCTGTGATGCCATAGCACTCTATCCAGGGTGACAGCTTGGGTCTCTCTCTGTCTCAAAAAAAAAAAAAGAAAAAGAAAAAGAAAAAAATCTGGCTCAGAGCTCAAGCAGCTAAAGTGCCAGCCACATACACTAGAGCTGGCAGGTTCGAATCCAGCCTGAGCCTGCCAAACAACGACAACTACAACCAAAAAATAGCCAGGTGTTGTGGTGGGCACCTGTAGTCCCAGCTACTTGGGAGGCTGAGGCAGGAGACTCGCTTGAGCCCAGGAGTTGGAGGTTGCTGTGAGCGTGATGCCATGGCACTCTACCTAGGGGGATAGCTTGAGGCTCTGTCTCAAAAAAAAAAAAAAAAAAACTCCTTTTCTCCTATCTTGATACTCGAAGAACAGGTTGCCTTGAAAGTCCTTGATTCATGCTTTTTCCCTTGTATGCTTTTTAAAACCAGTTTTTAAAACTACTTTTCTATTGTTGCCTTGTTTGTATGTTGTTTTCTCTTGTGCTTTCTTGTTTTGCTGTTGTTTTTGCTTACTGCTCTTGGAGACTGTTTTCTTTGTCTTTGAAGTCTAATAATTTGATGTGCAAATGGAGTTGACACGTCTAGATTAATTTTCCCATGTAAATTGTGGGTCCTTTTCAGAATACAGATGTATGTCTTCTTCTATATCCTGAAATATGTCTAGATTATGGCCTTAAATATTAGTTCTGTTCATTTTGTTTGTATTCTTTGGGGGCTACCATCATTTGTATATTGTTTCTTTTTTTTTTGAGACAGAGTTGCAAGCTGTCACCCTGGGTAGAGTGCCCTGGCATCCCAGCTCACAGCAACCTCAAATTCTTGGCCTTATTGCCTCAGCTTCCCAAGTAACTGGGACTACAGCACCCTCCACAACCCCCAGCCCTGGGAGTATGTGGCTGGCCCCCTAACCACTTAGCTATGGGCGCCAAGCCAATATATCATTTCTTCTTTGCCTGTCTTTCATTTCAACCACTTCTCTCTGAACCTGATTACTTTTAGGTTTGCATCTCTTTTTGATTATTGTCATCATTTTCTTACCTTTTGTCAATATCCCTTATTAAAATTTTATTTGATTCTATCTTTCCTTGAAACTTGTAAGTTGTCCTTCACTTCTGCAATACTTTTTATCTTTTTCTGCACGTTTTTCTTTGATTCAATCCATTCTCTTTCTATTTCTTCTTGTTTTTTGTCTATTTCTAGTTTAAAATATCTAGTTTATGGAGGCTTTTAATAACCCAATGCTTATTATTATTATTTGAAGACAGAGTCTCCCTCTGTTGCCCCATCAAGAGTGCAATGGCATCATAGCTCACAGCAACCTCAAACTCCTGGGCTCAAGGATCTTCTTGCCTCAACCTGGGAGCTGGGAGTAAAGGTGTCTGTCGTGACATCTAGTTAATTTTTCTAGTTTTAGTAGAGACAGGGGTCTTGCTCTTGCTCAGTCTTGTCTCTAACTCCTGAGCTCAAGTGATCTTCCTGTCCTGGCCTCCCAGAGTGCCAGCAACACAGGTGTGACCCATATGCCTGTGCCCCCAGGATTTTTTTCTTCACTTTGGAGTTTATATCACAGTTTTCTTCTGCTTTGAGTTTTAGTTCTTTTGAGGAGGAGAGAATTTTCATCAGCTAAAGTGGTTTTGTTTTTGTTTTCTTCTTATAATACTTTTATATATGTTTACTCTGTGTTCACCTGTAATAGTTAATTTTTTGTGTCAGCTTGACTAGATTATAGGATTCCCCGGCATCTAGTTAAATATTATTTCTAGATGTGACTGTGAGGGTGTTTCTGGATGAGATTATCATCTAAAGCAGTTGACTAAGAAAGCAGATTGATTTTCTCCATATGGGTGGACATCACTCAATCTATTGAGGGCCTGAATAGAGTATAAAAGTGGAAGATGGGAAGATTAGTTAGCTCTCTCTCTGCCTGACTATTGAGCTGGCTTGGCAGTCTTCACCTGTTCTCCGGGCCTCAGATTCAGCTTAGGATTGGGCCCGTTGGCTCTCCATCTCTAAGGCCTCTGAATTATACCACTGGCTTTCCTGGGTCTCTATCTCACAGACAGAATACCATGGCACTTCTCAGCCTTGATAATCATGTGAGCCAATGCCTTCTAATTATCTGTCTATCTATCTATCAATCTAATTGATAGACAATCCTAGTACATCACCTATTCATTTCAAAGATTTGCTGTGGTTTGTAAGATTCCAAGTTCAAGGGTATCTTCTTCTTTACAGTGAAATGCAGTTCTTAATGGAGGGTTCTTACATGTGCATAAGCGTGCATATGAGAGTGTGTCGCTAAAGATTGCATTTTTTCGAAGCTTTGAAACTCATTTGTCTTACTTGACCCCAAAGTTCCTTTTAGCTCTTTGCCTCCTCACCACGCTCTGCCTCTCCACTTCTTTTTACCTTCTGTCCCTTCAGAAGCAATGTTTTTTATAGACTGCTAACATGAAATCATGTGCTCATTAATAAAACGTATGTAGTAAGTGCTCCTATTTACTAGGAATCTTTTCCAGTATTTTTTTTTCCCTGAGACAGAGTCTCACTATGTTGCCCTGGGTAGAGTGCTGGGGCGTCACAGCTCACAGCAACCTCAAACTCTTGGGCTTAAGCGATTCTCTTGCCTCAGCCCCCCAAGTAGCTGGGACAACAGGTGCCCGCTACAATGCCCAACTATTGTTTGGTTGCAGTTGTCCTTTAGCAGGCCAAGGGTGGGTTCCAACTCGCCAGCCTTGGTGTTTGTGCCTGGCGCCCTTCTCAGTGAGCTACAAGTGCCGAGCCTCTTTTCCAGTATTTTAACTTAGAGGGTGACTTTCTCTTTTTTGTGTGTGGGGTTATCTTAGATCAATCACAGGCACATCAACAGCTCTCCTCTGCTCTCTTCTGTTAATCTTCTCCTGACTTCTCTTTATCTCTGTGAAAGGTAGTGGCAGGAGCTCAGGACATGGTTTGCTGAGATTTGGTGTTTATTTTCTACTTACAGATAACTTTGAAATTTGAACATCAGCTCTTAGTTAAGCAAGAAGCATGGGTTTCATGTAGTTTTATTTGTTGCCTTTTGTTGTTCTGTGTTGTGGTGTTTGGAGAATGGGAGATTCAGATTTCTGCCACTGTGGCTGCTATTACCTGGGCTAATCAGAAATTCTGTCACCAATATTATTTGGGTGGAATTGCAGGCTCACAGTATCAGGCATTTTAAAAAGAAAATGTTCCAACTCATCTAGGTTTTGTGAACAAAGAAGCAACCAGCTCCTTTATTCTCCTTCTCTAGGATTTGAGAGAAGAACTTATTTATGGTTTGGGAATCTCTTCCTGGAGGATGGCCACAAAGTTATTTGTTTCACCTTAACTGTGACAAGTGTTTATCTCTTCCACCTTTGAGAGAGCCAGAAGTGGCCAATTGGGTCTGTGAATCAGACTGTTTGATTTTTATGATGCTTTCTCTCATTCCTTACTTCCAGGAGAGCTGCAGGAGGGAGTAGTCTCTTAAGAATTTTCCTAATAAAAAATAAAAAAACTTTCCAAGCTGCTTAGGGAGAGTCCATACAG
>NW_003852408.1:30705172-30706167 GCF_000181295.1 Otolemur garnettii
TGAATGGACTGCTCCAGCTCCTGAGTTTACTGCTACTCCACTGGAGGTTACAGACTGGTCAGAAGGCTGCAGGTGCCCTCTGGGCCTACTCAGCAGGTCCCCCCTGAAGACTGGTCTGCAGATGCCACTGCTCAGGCTGCCGATTGGGCAGTAACAACCACTGAATGGTCTTAAGCTGTTCATCCACAAGCTCTTAAACAAAATGGAAATAGGTTGGTGGAAAATAAAAAAAAAAAAGAATTTTCCTGATGCTATGGTTCCTTTTAAGCCCCTTCCCTTCCCCCAGTCCATCAAACAACTGGGAGCAACCTAAGGGTAGGTTTACAGCAATACCACTGAGCTAGACCTCTGGCCAGGCTTGACCCTCTCATTAACAGAGCATTAGTACTTTCCTGGTTCTGTTTAGACCCTGTTAACTGTAAGCACCTCTGCAGTCCCAATTCCCCAAGTCGTCAGCTATCACCTGGCCACCATCCCCATAGTGTTCGTACCTGCTCTTCCCATTACTTCCCAACACCTCTACAGACCCTTCTAAAATTCCCTCGTAAAGGTTATCTTCACTTTTAAAGAAAATTGTACTGAAACTTTTCTGTTCCTAGAGGTCCTGCTTCCGATGTAGCCTTCTTAAGTGGACACTACGTTTCCTTCCACGCCTCACATATACCAGAGCCAGGAGGTGGGACACTGTTGTCCTCTTTTCTTTTATTAGCACGTCTAGACAATTTTCCTCATTTGTCTTTCTAAGCCCTAGGTAATTTTGACTTTATACATGTGTCTAGCTAGGAGATCTTTCCTTCTCTCAGTGTTGGTTTCTAAGACTCTGCTGATTATCAGTTATTGAGGACATTGGCTTCTGTTTCATCATCTTTCTCCTCCATCCTTGCTGACTTTATGGAGCTAACTCATCTTACAATCTGGCTTGCCATTTCTTTAAACTTTATTTTATTTATTTATTGATTTTTGTTCTTTAAACTTTACTCCACTAACTTTTCTTT
>NW_003852408.1:30706400-30710506 GCF_000181295.1 Otolemur garnettii
TCCACTAACTTTTCTTTCACACCATCTCAGCCCAGAACCTTGGTTGTGTCGCAGAGTTAATGACTGAAATCCTGGATTCGCGAGTCATACTCTCTGACCACTGCCTTCAATCCTTCCAGCTCACTTTCTCTAGTGTCCCTATTTGAATAATTCCTCCACTCCACTGAGATCTCAAATCCATTAACCGCATCATCACATCTCTATATTGATTTCCCTCCTTCCTCAGCACAGAGTCCATGTTAGTGTAATCAACCACCCACACCACATATCTTCAACTCTCTTCCCTCTCTCTCCTTGTTTTATGCTGTTTGGCTCAATCCCAGCCCTGGCTGAGCCCAGTTATCTGCTTTCTCAACACCTGCACTGAATCTGTTGCATGTTGTTGGATGAAGGTCATGTAACCAGGACGACTGGTTTGTCATCCATGATATAATGATCATAATCTTCAAATGGACACTCATCCCTTCCTGGAAAGCCTCTGCATTTCTGTAGAGAGTTTGCTTTTCAATTCCCAAGATAAATAATTCATATTTCATCCTCCTTGTTCAAATCTCTTCCATGCCTCATCTCCTTTACTCTCAGCCTTTGACCTTGCTTTAAACTAAATTGAGAATGTAGAAGCCATCTGATCAGAATTTCCTCATCTTCCCTCTGTGAAATCTACCAACTTAACTGAACTTAAATATATCTTCTCTGTTTTACCTCCATTTCTGCTCTTGCAAAGAGAAATTCCTCCACTCATGCTCTGGCTCCAGTACTCTTTTCCTTTGCCACTATTCCATTCCTTTGGTTGTTCTCTCTCCTTCCTGCCTCACCAATCCCTACCCCTTTACTAGATCATTCCCTCCAGCATGAGCTGCTCTAGTGACTCTCATCCTGAAACTCTTCCCCTTGACCCCTAATCCCATTTCAACTACAGCCCCACTTCTCTACTTCTAATTATACCCAGTCACTCATCTCCCTTTCCTGCTCCAACCCACTTTTATCTGGGTTGGCAGCCTCATCACAAAATTGAAACTGCTCTTGTCAAGGTCACCAAAAACTCTTGCATTACCAAATCTAATTGCCCTTTGCTCTCTCAGTGGCATTTGACATTAATGACCCTTTGCTCTCTTGGTTCCTGTAATTCTATCCACTCTTGGTTCTCCTCCTCTCTCCTGGCTCTTTTTTTCTGAGCCTGACCTCAAAGCCTTGTAGTCAATGCTTCATCTTGTATCTTCTTCTTCTTTTTTTTCTTTTTGAGACAAAGTTTCATTCTGTCACCCTGGGTAGGGTGCCATGGTGTCATAGCTCATAGCAACCTCAAACTCTTGGGCTCAGGTGATCCTCTTGTCTCAGCCTCCTGAGTAGCTGGGACTATAGGCATGTGCTATCATGCTTGGCTAGTCCCCCCTCCTTTTTTTTTTTTTAAGACAGAGCCTCAAGCTGTCACCCTGGGTAGAGTGCTGTGGCATCACAGCTCACAGAACCTCCAACTGGGCTCAAGCGAGTCTCCTGCCTCTGCCTCCCAAGTAGCTGGGACTATAGGCACCTGCCATAATGCCTGGCTATTTTTTTTTTTTTTTGGTTGCAGCCATCATTGTTGTTTGGCAGGCCCGGGCTGGATTCGAACCCACCAGCTCAGGTGTATGTGGCTGGCACCTTAGCCACTTGAGCCACAGGCGCCGAGCCTTTCCCCCCAATTTTTAGTAGAGACAAAATCTCACTCTTGCTCAGGCTGGTTTTGAATTCCTGAGCTCAAGCAATCCACCCACCTTGGCCTCCCAGAGTGCTAGGATTATAGGCATAAGCCACCATGCCTGGCCATCCTGTATCTTCTTGAATTCATCTGTCCTTTATATGGTTGATCTCATTCAGTCCCATGGCTTTGAATGTTCATGCCTTCCAGATTTACAACTTCAGCACAGAACGTCAGATTTATTTAATTGCTACTTGATCTCTCTACTTGGGTGTCTTGTTAAACATCTGAATCTTAGTCTGTAGTCAAAATGCACCTTCTGATGTGTTCCCTCCAACTTATTCCTCTCTCATTATTCACTTTCTCAGTAAAATCACCATCATTCGGTCACTCAAGGCAACAGTTTAGAGGTAGTCCTGCATTTCCCTTATTTCCCATATGTAGCATCCATGAAAACATACCTCTCAGATTCCAGCTGCAGGGAGCATTGTTGACTGATGGCCCCAGCTGCTGTGTGCTGACATCTATCCCCAGGTTTCAGGCTATATTGTCCACTCACTGCTCCCGGGCAGCAGCTGAGTGAGCGCACAGGGAGAAAAAGGCAGGCCCGTTCTGAGAGACACAGGACTCCTCTGATAGGGGACTTTGGCTTGCAGATTCCCCATTGGCTGCACTGAAACTTACAACTGCATCATATATACAACTCTTCCTATTTTTCCTTTCCGTCCTCCATGGGGGGCTGCCCCTGTCTAAAGTCTTTCCCAATTCCCTGCAGATGCTTCCCTATTATTCTTTCACAGGTGAGAGAATAACTCTCTTGCATGTTTTTAAACTGATATTGTTGTCTGCTTCTCAGAAGACTCGAACTAACACATCATAGTTTATCCCTCAGTAAATTTTACATCATTTCTATCTCTTGCCCCCATCCACTTCTTATTGCCATCACCATGCAAGGAGAAACTATGACATTTCTCTCCTGGGTTACTGTAACAGTCCCCCACTTCCATCTCACACCTCTCCAATCCATTCTCAGCACAGTAGTCAGAGTGATTTATTTTTAAATAGTAAATCTGTCGTGTCACTTTCCTGCTTAAAACCTCTCAATTGCTTCCCATATGCTTAAATTCCTCCCATGGCCACACAATGTTTTCCAGGCTGGCTCCTGCTTCTCTCTCCAACTTCATCTTGCTCTGATGCTCACCAGGCTTCGCATACTAGTGTCCTTTCTTTTCCTACAAATTGCCAAGTCCTTTCCTGCCTCAGGGCTTTCCACTTGCTCTCCCTTCTTCCTACAATACCCTTCCATCTTCTTCCTAAAATACCATATCCATCTCTTCAGAAGGCAGGCTGATTCTCACCCTCAGCTCTCATCCATGAAGTCTCCTCCACTTGACCAATCGTTTCCACCCAAAATCTTCCTGACTTCTTCCTCTGGAGCAGTTACCATTGTCTGTGACTATTTTGCTTGGTGCCTGTTTCTCCCACTTGAACAGGCTTAGGAAAATTATGGCTCGAACAAACACTATTTGTTTTTTATGGCCAATGATCTAAAAATGTTTTTACATATTTGTTTGAAAAAAGGTATTTGTAAAGAATCATTTCATGGTATATGAAAATTATGTGAAATCTGAATTCCAATGTCCATAAATAAAGCTGGAACACAGCCATGTTCATTCATGTATGTTTGGTCATGCCTGCTTTCACAGTACAACAGCAGAGCTGAGTAGTCATATATGGCCCACAGAGCCTGAAATAGCCACAGAAAAACTTTCTGACTGCTCTACTAGAATGTAAGGTCCATGGGTCCCTAGTGTTTGCCTAATTTGGTCCTTTATTCTCAGTGCTCCGTATTTACCTGACTGTGATCCAGTCAGAGCAATTTAGAACCAAATATTATTGACTCTGGAGAAGCACTTTGGAGACAGGAGTGTGTTTCACTCATCTTGAGATACCTAGCACAAGGTAGGATGCAGCTGGAAACCGAAAGCACTCTTAGCGTCATCTTTAAGAGAAAATTAAGGAGTGTATGCGAAGGCCTTAGCACAGTTGTTAGGTGTTTGCTCCTGGCCCAGTGTTCTTTGCTGTAACGGGAACAAAAATATCACCCTTTCCAGGACTGTCTGTCACACAGACGAAATAAAGTGCTGTGTGTGAAAAAGCTTTGCGAACTGCACTTTCCACAGGACTTATCCAACTGCAGCATACTGTACATAGTTAGACTCCTTGGCGTTGACAACCCTGTTTGGAAGAATGGGCCCCGACCTGGGAGTGAGAACACCTGGCATCCTAATTCTTGTCACTTATTTAGTGACACTGGACAATCGCAACTTCTGCGGCCTATTTCTTTTCTTGCGTAAAACCAGTCTCTCACCGGACAGGACCACCCCCGGGGGTCGGGCCCCTGGCCCTCTCTGCCCACCTTTCCTCT
>NW_003852408.1:30710526-30712881 GCF_000181295.1 Otolemur garnettii
CCTCCGAGGGGAAGCCGACTCCCAGCCAATCCCGAGATCGCCCTGGGGGCGTGGCCAGGGCGTGGCCTCCCTCCCGACCTCCCTTCCGCCGCCGCCGCCGCCGCCGGGCTGGCCGCACGGGGGCGCCGCGGGGGCGCCCTGTTCTTCAAGTTGCCGGGCAGCCGAGCAGGCTCTCACTTCCGCGTGGGCCCCCCTGCGTCCGGCGGCCGCGCAGAAGGCCGGGCGGGCCGCGGGTCAGTCGGGAGGCCGCCGCCCCGCCCCGCCGGCGCAGAGGAGCGGGGCGCCGGTGGGCCGCGAGCCCGGGAGGCGGCGGGGCATCCGGAGGAAGGGTCCGGGCCACACTGATCCGCTGGCGCCCCGGGCTGCAGGCTCGGGCTCTGGGCCGATTCGGGTCCCCGGGCAGTGAGAGACCCCGGCGGGGCTTTCCAGCTCCTGCCTCTTGTTCCTGCTTCGCGAGAGGAGTTTGAGCCCCTTGAGCAGTGTTGCTCCAAGGGAGGTTTGCAGAATCTCGACTCCTCCGCAGACCTTTTGAAGCAGACTGTCGGTGCTGTGGCCTGGGTGCCTGCAGTTTCCTCAGCATCCCTGATGGTTTTGATGCAGGTGGTCATAGCACCGCACTTTGGGGGCACTTTCCACATAACAAAGAGCCTCAGAGGGTGCATTTGAGGGTGGAATCTGGGGCGTGCCACCACAGGTCTGGCCTTGGAACGGTGATGCTCCTCTGCCTCAGGAGAGCTGACTGGGGGAGGGGAGGAGTAGCGCTTCAGTCCTTGGAAACGGGGTGCTGCTGCGTTCCTGTAGCCACTTGCCTTCAGATGGGTAGGGCCCTGGGTCAGGAGCTGTAGCCAGCGGTGAAGACAGGGCCGCAGGAGGCCGTGTGCAGTGAACCAGAGGAACTTGGCTTTGTCCTGCTGATGTGGCTCCATCACCTGCAGGCAGCCAGACCAAGTGTGGCCCCTGTACACATCACTCTATTTTTTACCCAGTGTCCTCATCTGTCAACAAGGACAGTAAATCTATCCCTGTGAATTAGGTAATGTCTGTTTTACAGTGGCTGATACAGAGTGAGCATTCAGTAATGGGAATTAGTAGGAGTAGAGATCAAAAAGTAAGGATTAAACACATGGGATAAAATGTGGACAGAAAAACAAAGTATTTTAGTAGAACTGTGCAAACATTCTACCTGAGGGTTGGGAGTAGGCTATTTGGGAAGGTCATATAAGAAGTGAAGTTTGCCCAGGCATTGAAGGATAGATAGGATTCTAGAGAGCTGGTAATTGGGGCAGCCTGAACAGGCTCCGTCATATGCCTCAGAGGTGTTTCTCTCCGTGAATCTTTGGATCTGTGGAGTACTCTCCCAGGACTTCTAGACAGTGCAAGAAGTATCAATAAGTGGCTTTTGGAAGGGTGGCCCTCTGGTGCATAATTGTTTAATGGTTTTGCCATGGAAGTCCAATGAGGCAGAAGAGGTGCTAGATATTCTTCGACTGAATGTGGATGGAGGAGATTGTAATGAGTTTATTGGAGATTGCCTAAAGTTCAGTACCTATAAAAGGATCTTAGTTGATCACTGAGTGAGAATGGACATGGTGTAGTTGAACCTTTTGGCAGCCATTAGTACCGGGAATACCCTTTCCATAACAGTACGCTTCTATAGAAATGCTACAGTGTCAGCTGTGGCTCAGTGAGCTCCAGAATGGATTTAGAGAGCTGCCATTTAAGAGTGAAGAAGCCAGATGATTTGGAGGTGTTATTTGTAGTTCTAGACCACTCTGCTACTGGCATACATGGAATCCTAATCTCAGTTGATAAGTTATATATTCCTCAATTACTTAAGTTGACAATTACAATTATAGTTGCTAATAATTTCTCCTCTTTTGTTCCTTTAAATCACTTCAGTCAATATCAATAACTTTATTATACACTTTATGGTAAAATTTGTATCATATTTAATATTTATCATTTATTGCATACTTAATCTGAGCAAGAGGTTGTTCTAAATGCTTTTTCTATGTTATGTTAAATATTCCTTTGATAGTGTTTTAGGTAGGCACCGTCATTATCTCTATATTATGGATGAGGAAACGAGTGCGATAATGAACTGCTCATGGCCCCAGAGCTAGACAGTGACAAAGGCCAGCAGCTCAATTTGGGCTGTCCACTGATCTCTGATGTCTGGATGGCTCCCTCAGACTTACCATAGTTGAAAAGATTTGTGAATACTGAAGAGCATAAGCATGCCTCACCTTTGCTTGATACATGGCAGACCATGTGTCATCTTGTTTAAATTCTTTGAACAGTCTTTTCAGCATGTAGGATTGGGTTGGTTGTAGTTTTTTATCTTTTTTTTTTTTT
>NW_003852408.1:30713068-30716954 GCF_000181295.1 Otolemur garnettii
TTTCTTTCTTTCTTTCTTTCTTTCTTTCTTTCTTTCTTTTTTTAAGGAGACAGAGTCTCACTTTGTGGCCCTCAGTAGAGTACGGTGGAATCATAGCTCACAGTAACCTCCACCAACCCTTGGGTCCTTGGGTTTAAGTGATTCTCTAGCCTAAGCCTCCCAAGTAGCTGGGATTACAGGCGCCTGCCAGAGCGCTTGACTATTTTTAGGAGAGACGGGTCTCACTCTGGCTCATGCTTGTCTTGAACCTCTGAGCTCAGGGCAGTCCTGCCTCAGCCTCCCAGGGTGCTAGGATTACAAGCATGAGCCACCACACCCAGCCAACGCTTGGCTATTTTTTATTGCAGTTTGACCAGGGTTGGTTTCAAACCTGCCACCCTCAGTATATGGGGCCATTGCCCTACCCACTGAGCCACAGGTGCCACCCAGTTTTTTAACTTTTATGTAGCCTCTGAGCCAATGTTTTGCAAATTCTCAGCATATCTCATTATTTTTGTTTATAAAATTCATATTACATAAAGTCCTTCCATTCCATATTTCCAGTACTGAGGAGTTTATTTTCAGTCACATTGTAATGTACTTATTTCATTATCTAAAATGTCAGGGACCATTGTCCTTTGTTCTTACAGAGGGGGACCAGGAACACCATTGTTTTGAAGTTTCTGAAAGTGGTGTTTGGCTAACATTCAGGTGTCTGGGGAAGCGATGGAAGGCCACAAGGCAGAAGAGGTGCTAGATATTCTTCGACTGAACGTGGGTGGCTGTATTTACACGGCCCGGCGTGAGTCATTGTGCCGCTTTAAAGACTCTATGTTGGCGTCTATGTTCAGTGGTCGCTTTCCTCTAAAAACAGACGAGTCAGGTAAATGTCTAAAATCTGGAAGCATGATCATGAATATTCCTTAACATAGGAGTCCAGTTTAAATTCCCTTTGCTTTTCCTAATTACAGCAGAACATACTAGATTACTGTATTAATTACTGCACTCATTAGGACTGTATGGAGATTCATTATTACATAAGAGATAAAATACCAGTTTTGAAAACTTGTGATACTGTTGCCAAAATTTCGCAAAGATGGGAAAGTGCAGAAAGGCCCGTCATGACCTAATTATAGTGATTAACTATATGTTGAAAGTCGTGACTGTCACGTGTTTTCACAGGTGAAGGTTTCAAGGTTGATTAAGTAGATGAGCATCTCTCTGTGTTCTTCAAGTTAGAAAATGTACTTCCAGGGACGAAGCAGCTGCCCTTATAGCAGACAGAGCAGTTGTCATCTGTATAGAATTAGTGTTACACTTGCCACCTAGCCTGGCTTTGTAATCTTGTGTGGGCTGAGGTGCATGGCTGAGAAAATGTCAGTGCAGGATTCTATTCGTCTCTCAGAGGCAGAGGACCCAAAATTGCCGTTTCAGTAGAAACTGTAAGTCACATGGGTAAGGTTCTTTCTGGGTCCACTCCCTGCTTCAAGTGCTGTGGGACTCACTGAACCTACTGCTGGTTATAAAGAAACTTCATCAACACAAGCGAGGCTTTTTGCACTATCTGTGAGCCCCAGAACCCACTCTTGGTGCTGTGTTAGAGAGAAGAGTTGAGGAGTCTTAAACATGGGGGCTATTCTGTTAAGAACCCCCAGTGTTGCCAGCTAAATGGCAGTTGAAAGAATGGAAAAATCACTGATGGTTTCTGCCTAGGTCTTGATGTTTCCTGGGCAGAAAGGTTTATTGGGGAAAAGATGGTAAGCAGGGATTGGGTTTTCTTTTTTGCCTCCAACTCTTACCTTCTTTTCTAAACAAATCAAGAAAGAAAGGGAATTATTGAATATCTTATTAGTATTATTATTTTGAAACAGAGTAGAGTACCGTGGTGTTACTTTGGCCCTCAGTTGAGTACCATGGTGTTACAGCTCACAGCAACCTCAAACTCCTGGGCATAAGTGATTTTCTTACCTCAGCCTCCAAAGTAGGTGGGACTACAGGCTCCCGCAATGCCGGCTATTTTTTGTTGCAGTTTTCATTGTCGTTTTAGCTGGCCCTGGCCTATTTGAACCTGCCAGCCTGGGTGTATATGGCCCATGCCCTACCCACTCAGCTATGGACGCCACCCTTGTTGAATACCTTAAACAGAAGATTTTTAAAAAAAATTATCTAAGGCAAATCTTTTATTATAAAGTAGTGCTATTATAGTATTTCTTCTTCTTTTTCTTTTTGCAGGTTTTGGCCGGGACTGGGTTTGAACCTGCCACCTCTGGCATATGAGGCTGGCACCCTACTCCTTTGAGCCACAGGCGCCGCCCAAACATTTCTTCTTTTTTAAAGTTTATAGGCTCTGGCCAGGTGCAGTGGCTCACTCCTGTAATCCTAGCACTCTGGGAGGCCAGGGCAGGTGGTTTGCCTGAGTTCATGGGTTTGAGACCAACATGAGCCAGAGTGAGACCTCATCTCTAAAAATAGCCAGGCCTTGTGGTGGGTGTCTGTGGTCCCAGCTACTTGGGAGGCTGAGACAAGAGAATCACTTAAGCCCAAGAATTTGAGGTTGCTGTGAGCTGTGACACCATAGCCCTCTACTGAGGGTGACAAAGTGATACTCTGTCTCAAAAATAAAAATAAACAAATAAATAAATAAAATTTATAGATTCTCCCAGTACAAAGGAACTAACAGCAATTTCAAATACATGGCATGCCTGCAGATAGGAGCCCCAGATGTAGGGTGTCACTGCAGACACTAGACGTAGTGATGAGCACCCCACATGTCCTCTGTAGTGGGCATGTCTGTATACCTGTCCTGGTATAGCCAGTCTGAGGCTAGGGGTAAGCTTCTGTTTCCACCAGCAGTCTGGGGTCTCTTTGGCTTTTGCAGTGGCCATGTTTGGAATATAGTCATTGCATCCAAAGTACCAAATGGATCTCAGAATCTATTTTCTTATATGGTGGGTGAAAATACTAAAGGTCCACCACTAACTCATAAGTCCCTTTGTGCAAGTTGCAGTTCCGTGCCATGGTGCATGACTTGGTGAGCAGAGCATGGGCTCACCAAGTGACTTCAGCCTCATGAATCCCCTTGGTGTAGCACTGGTACAGGCGATACACCCGCACAACCAAACGTGGAGACCCTGGTGGTACATGGGTTCAGGCTTACATTCAGTGTTATAGAAAGGCAGGTGGTTTTCCCACACAGCTCATTCAAATTCAGTTTTAGGATATCACCAATTTGTAAACCGAGCATTGTTGGTGTATCATATCTGCTGTTTGAACAAAGAACAAAAAGTGTGGCTTAGATTAATTGGACCTTTTGGAACATTAGATATTAACCTTCTTATGAGAAAGAAGTGTTTCAAATTTTAGAAGTCCTCAGACCTACCTTGATTATTGAAGTTTTGTTGATCATCATATGTACTTTGCAATCATTTTTGAATTGAATTTTTTTCTAGGGGCTTGTGTTATTGACCGTGATGGACATCTATTTAAATACCTTTTGGATTATCTTCATGGAGAAGTTCAGATTCCCACAGATGAACAAACCCGCATTGCCCTACAGGAAGAAGCTGATTACTTTGGCATCCCTTATCCGTACAGCCTGTCTGACCACTTGGCCAATGAAATGGAGACATATTCTTTAAGGTCAAATATAGAACTTAAAAAGGTCTTGGCATTTTCTTAAGTTTTAAAAAAATACATATATTTATTATGCACAAAGCAATATTATTTTGCTTAGCTGTGTTGTCACATAAACCAAACATGAGATAGTTTTGTAATTTTTGAAGACACATTTCTTAATTACTACTACTTATTTCTTAAGGCCAAAAAATCTAGGAAAGACATTGCCTTGCAAAGGTCTGTTGAGTTTATATTTCTCATTGGAGTTTTAATGTTTTTTGATGGCTTTTTT
>NW_003852408.1:30717267-30722448 GCF_000181295.1 Otolemur garnettii
TGATGGCTTTTTTATAGAACAATTCTGCTCCTCAAGTTCTCTTTAAATTAAGAGAAATACTATGTAAGGACATAGTGCTATTATGTTGTTTACTTAAATAAGTTTCTAAAAGAATGGTCATGAGAAATAATAAAATGTCTTTCCCGATTTAGTGAGTGTAGCAGTTTGTTACTAATTTAAAGCATTAATGTGATTAATTCATTTTGAGATCAGTAAATTATTTTAAAGATGCTTCTATTTTAAACCACCTTTGAAAGATCTGTTCTTGACTTGAAAAGCTTCATTGTCTGTTTTTGTCTTATTGAAAAGTATTATACCTTCTATTAATTAGCTTCTTTGGGTATTTAAGAAAAGTATTTTTCCCAGAGAATTGTTTAAAGTGAGAACTGATCTGAATTGGTTTGAATTCTTTGATTTGTATGTCAGTATTTAGGAGGCAAGCTGATGGATGGTTGGTTATTAGGAGCGTGGTGTGAAGAGAGAAAGTCGATTTGATTCCATATGCCCTTCAGGAATTTTGATGATTATATGGGTTCTGCTACTGAAGTTATTTATAAATCAAATTGTCAAACAATAGTCTGTCAGTGATGTTGTCACATCCAGAGAATGGGGCTAAAAAAGTCTGATGAGAAGGTAGGGAAGGGTTAAGATTTGTATTTAAAAAGTTCCTGCTCTGCGGCCCACATTCATGCTATCAGCCAACATATGTTTATTTCAAGGGTTTGTGACGCATATGGCACTGTACAAGGGACTATGTGGAACATCAAGAAATATACCATGCAGTTCTTGCCTTTGAATGGCTTATGGTATAGCCAGGAATTCTTACAGATGTATATGCAAGTATAGTGAAAAGCCAATACAGGAATTAGATAGCTATTTTAAATGAAAGTACAAGACATGTTAGGACCCCATTTTCATTTGCTGAATCAGTAAATACAAAGCATCTCTTTTATATCAGTCACATTTCAGACACCTGGGGTAGATCAGTGACCACAACAGAAAAAAGTACTTGTTCTCAGAGTGCTTAAGGCAATAAAAGCATTCCTGTTAGGGCAGGCCTTGGCAGCCCCTTGGGTAAAGCCCTTTGGCTCAATGTGTTGGATTACCTTGTAGTCTCACTGGTGGCACTTCTTATAGATACAGCATGTTGATGGCCTCTTTAAAGTCCATCTTCTACATTAGCTGAAATCTACAGGAGGGCTGAGACTCTGTCTCACTGTTGTTCACCATTAATCTCCAGAATGTACTCAGCACAGAGTAGGAACTTAATATTTAAGTGAATGAATGAATAGGTAGATAAATACCAAATGAGTTCAGACAGTGTGTATTATTCATATATTCCTATCTTCCACTACAAAAGAACAAGTTAATCTAGTTAATCCAAGATTGAAATTTGCAGTTAAAAATAAGGATCAGCCATGGGGCTAGTCAGGAGAAAGTAAAAGGTAGATTAACTCAAATGGGAAATTTGGGGGAAAATATTCTAAAGGGAAAAGAAAAAGGTCTAACTTTTAATTATTATAGGAAGATTTTAAAATCAAAAGTGCTGTTGGCAGGCTAAAAGAGAAGGAAATAAAATGGAATTTCCATGTGGAAAAGGATACCCTAGAGTCTAAATGAAAAGGTGTTGGAGTTTTGGTTGGTACTTTGTGATTATTTACCCCCCCACCCCAATTAGTTAAAAAAAATGAATGTTTGGTTTTTAAAGGCATAAAGACTAAGCTGAAATTTATAATCTTTTTATTTCCCTTATGACCAACTGAAACTATAGCTGTACAGGAAAATAATAGAGCAAATTGATTTTTATTTTACTCTAGAATTAAATTCAAATTATATATATTTTTTTGCCTCAGGCTTTAACAGAGTTCTGTGATTCATATGGTTTAGTTTGCAATAAACCAACAGTTTGGGTTCTCCACTATCTTAACACATCTGGCGCAAGCTGCGAGAGTAGAATTATTGGTGTATATGCCACAAAAACTGATGGAACAGATGCTATCGATAAGCAGCTGGGAGGAAGAATTCACAGTAAAAGCATTTTTAAAAGGTAGGTCTGCATTTATGTAAAAAGGAACAAAATCTTGATCTCTTCTAAGAGGTTTTACTACATGGAATATTGTGCTTGCCTAGAAAAGACCATCATCAATACCTCTTAGTAGACAAGAGTAATAGAGTGAGCCCTCATAGCTATTGCGATAGCTCTGCTTTGTGAGAGGATTATAGTTAAGACTATTTTTGCATACAGTATGCAGAAGCTATAGGCCATCTGCAAGATTTAGTATAGTGGTTCTCAACGGCAGGGGTGCATCTGAGTCCCCTGAGAGGCTTTAACAAAGAAGAAAACAGAGAAAGAAAAGGAAAGCCATGTGCCCGATGTCTTCTAGGCCACAGAAGCACTGGTCTGGAAGGCAGCAAGTGCTTGAGTGACCCAAGGCCAGCCTGCACCTTGTTGTCCTCATCTGAGAAATGATGGAGCTTCCTGGTCCCTTCCAACTTTAGAATTCTGTGACTTGATCATGGTAAATTCTTTTTTTTTTTTTTTGAGACAGAGTCTTACTATGATACCCTCTGTAGAGTGCTGTAGCATCACAGCTCACAGCAACCTCAAACTCTTGGGCTTAAACAATTATCTTACCCCAGCCTCCCAGATAGCTAGGACTACAGGTGCCCTACAATACTTGCCTATTTTTTTTTTTTTTTGTAGTTATTATTGTTTAGCAGGCCCAGGCTGGATTCGAACCTGCCAGCCTCAGTGTATGTGGCTAGTGCCCCACCCACTGAGCTGTGGGCGTGGCCTTATCATGGTAAATTCTTAAGGGCTATTCTCTCAATATTTTTCCTATAAACTTATTTACAAAAGTCAATTCACTTTGCAAACTTTTTTTATTTTTAAAAATTTTTTTATTTTTTTATTTTTTTGAGACAGAGCCTCAAGCTGTCCCCCTGGGTAGGGTGCCGTGGCATCACAGCTCCCAGCAACCTCTAACTCCTGGGCTCAAGTGAGTCTCCTGCCTCCACCTCTCAAGTAGCTGGGACCACAGGCACCTGTCACAATGCCCGGCTGTTTTTTGGTTGTAGCCATCATTGTTGTTTGGCAGGCCCAGGCCGGATTCCAACCTGCCACCTTAGGTGTAAGTGGCTGGCACCTTAGCCACTTGAGCCACAGGCGCCGAGCCTGCAAACTTTTTTAAATTGCTTGGGAGACTGGATGGGATCACACATTAGTGACTAAAGCATGACTGTGTAAGCTTGTTTTTTAAATGATGAAGTATGTCATCAGCTTCTGAATTCTTTACAGGCAAGGATGTTTCTATATAAGATGTATTCGTGGCTGATATAATGCTAGAAAAGCTTTAGTCAAAGTTCAATCTTTTCTAAGGTTTTAAAGTTAGCTAATTTTCTTAAAAAACTTGATTTTAAAGATATGTTGATTTAACTATGTGGTCTGTGCTGTGGAATTAATAAATGCTTTACCACATTAAAGAGATCAAATGTAGGTCAGTATATGATCCAGGGTGTATGTGTATTTTTGTGCATATATATGCTTAAGGGCATATACTGAACACCTACCCATTTTTCCTAAATTAATAAGCATTGCTGAGTATTTGTTAGCTGTATATAGGTATATATGCTCATATTTAGGTAGTATATTTTCATTAATTTTTGCAATATTTCTAGAGAGGCTGGAAATAATGTTCAATACATTTGGAGCTATTATTCAGTAGCAGAATTGAAGAAAATGATGGATGCCTTTGATGCTTGGGAAGGAAAAGGTACAGTGCAATTCTTTCATTTCATGGAAGCAGGTGGATTCTTCCTTAATAAGACAAAGTAAGCTCAAATACTGTATTTTGTTTTTTTTTTGAAAACATGTTTTTTCATGTGTGTCAAGTTATTTGTCATCTCATGGTAACATTGACACAGTTCACTTATAAATTTTTAAATCCCCTGAGTTGCTAGATATTATTAGTAGTTTATGATTCAGTAACCTCAAATATGCTTCTGTTAGTTATGCTTACCTGTGTTCAATTAAACAAGAATTCATTGAAGATCACAACCACACCTTAGACTTTACCTTATAGATGCAAACAATGTAACCTAGTTGTATGTGCTCTCACATTAACCTGAAACTTAAAAAAAAGAAGAAAAACAAAAGCTTATTAGTACTTATTATGCATTGTTCTAAGAATACTTCTAAATTAAGCATATAGACCAGCCATGGTCACTCATGTCTGTAATGCCAGCACTCTGGGAGCCTAAGGCTGGTGAATTGCTTGAACTCAGGAGTTCAAGACCAGCCTGAACAAGAGTGAGACCCCATCTCTACTAAACATAGAAAAACCAGCCAGGTGTTGTGGCGTGTACCTGTAGTCCCAGCTACTTGGGAGGCTGAGAGGCAAGGGGGTCACTTGAGCCCAAGAGTTTGAGGTTGCTGTGAGCTATGATGCCATGACATTCTACCAACAGTGACAAAGTGAAACTCTGTCTCAAACACAAATAAATAAATAAATAAAGCATATAAAGTATATATTTAAGAAAAGAGAGAGAAAACAAAAATAATGCTGGGAAGATGTGTAAAAAATCCTCATAAAACAATTCAAATAATTTTTTTTTTTTTTTGAGACAGCCTTAAGCTGTCCCCCTGGGTAGAGTGCTATGGCTTCACTGCTCACAGCAACCTCCAACTCCTGGGCTCAAGCAAGTCTCCTGCCTCAGCCTCCCAAGTAGCTGGGACCACAGACGCCCACCACAATGCCCTGCTATTTTTTGGTTGCAGCCATTATTGTTGTTTGGCAGTTCCGGGCTGGATTCGAACCCGCCACCTTAGGTGTATGTGGCTGGCACCTTAGCCCTTGAGCCACAGGCGCGAGCCAATTCAAATAATTTTTAAATGCATACTTTGAAAATTGATTGTTTTTATCAGGCTGCTTAAACTTTATAATAATAATGCTGTTTAACATCCAATATGATGAGTGGCTTATATTCAGTATCTTTTAGTCCTAACACAACTCAGTAGCCTGTATGCTGTTTACCACTCCTGTTATATAGATGAGAAAACTTGAGCATGAGAAAGGCCATCCCACTTGCTTAAAGATCACCAAGGGTTAACTGTTCCTGCCTAAGTCTTTTTTTTGTTCTTAATTAACAAGTGTATTATATTCCTGTTAGGGGCAAAATACT
>NW_003852408.1:30722659-30723453 GCF_000181295.1 Otolemur garnettii
TTTAGATTTAATTTACTTTAAGATAACCATACTCAAGTTGAAGAATAAACCCCATAGTGTTCTCTGTGTCTCTGGAGGCTTAGGGAGTGGCTTTTTCCTCCACTGACTTAGGACGCTGAAGCAGAATATTGGGAGCACTACCTTTTTACAAAGCATGTGACTGAATTTAACTTTTCAACAACTTGTAATGAAGCATCATTGTAATTTAATGAAGTCCTGAAGGCCTGTGAAAATCCACAAGACAGGAAACAGAAGAGAAAAAGCTATTGGAAGGGAAAAGACAGTCGCTGTTATTTGTAGAAATTGTCTTCTTAGAAAAATCCAAAAGAATAAAGTATAAGTATTTTAAGAGCTCAGTTTAGTAGTCTGAATCAGCAGGACAGAATATAGTATGTACAGAGCACCAGTAAACCTATTATAAGTTAAATAGAAATTATAGGAGAAGACCTCATTCACAGTAGCTATAAACACAACATAAAATAACCAGGCCCATGCTTTGGACTCCTCTAGAGATGCTTGAGTCTTTTATGAAGAAAACTGCTGAAATGTATTTATCTATCTGTTTGTCCATCTATAAAAAAGAAGACCTAAAGATAATGGTGAGACAGCATGATCCTGAATGGGACATCTAAATAATATAAGGATGTCAGTTCTTCTCAGATCAAATTATGAGTTTATTGGAATATTAATGGAACTCTTTGGGAATCTTGAGGAAATGATTTTAAAGTTCTTCTGAAAGTATAAACAGGTAAAATAAGCAAGAACATTTTGGGAAGTATGTAGTAGAAGTAATT
>NW_003852408.1:30723905-30725596 GCF_000181295.1 Otolemur garnettii
ATATAATTAATTTTGTCATAGGGAAAGAAATTATAAGCTCAAAATAAATCATAAAGACAAATTGAACAATTTGGTTATGTAATATTTAAAACATTAACTTAAAACATAAAAAATTATAAATAAAAGACTAATAAAAAACTGGGATATATAATGTTACATTAAGGTGGCGCCTGTGGCTCAGTGAGTAGGGCACCAGCCCCATATACCCAGCCGAACTGCAACAGAAAAATAGCTGGGCATTTTGGCGGGAGGCTGAGACAAGAAAATTGCCTAAGCCCAGGAGGTAGAGGTTGCTGTGAGCTGTATGACACCGAGGGCGCTCATTCTATTGAGGACGGTAAAGTAATATACTGTCTCTCCAAATAGTAATAATAATAATCATGTTACAATGACTGAACAAAGAATAGCCTTAATACAGAGAGTTTATTTAAACTGATTAGAAAATCAACTCAACCCCTACTACCAAAAACGTACAAGGTTAGTGACCATAAAATTCCCAAAAAAAGAAGTAAACATGTAGCAGGAGATTTGGTCTCTTTATTTGTCAATGAAATAGATATTAAAACTATATATATATATATGTAAAGATCTCTCATGGATTCCTGGCAGGAAGATACAGCTTTGTTGCAAAATATCTTGTCAGGTCACATACATACTATCAAATTGTGCATATTCTTTGATCCAGTAATTCTACTTTAGGAATCTGTCTTAAGGGAATTACCAAATGCAGACAAAGGCTTATGAACTGAGATGTTGTATTAGGCATTCATAAGTAGGACAAAATAAAAAAAATTTAAATGTCTAATGACACATCCAGAGATAGAATGTAATAATACTGTTACCAGTATTTTGAGTAATTTTTTTTTTTTTTTTGTTAGAGACAGGGTCTTGCTGTGTTGCCCAGGCTGCAGTGCAGTGATGTGATCATAGCTTACTGCAGCCTGAAAGTTGAGGTGATTCTCTTGCCTCAACCTCCTGAATAGCTGGGACTGCGGGCACGTGCCACCATGCCCAGCTAATTGTTTAATTTTTTGTAGTATTGGTGTCTCACTCTGTTGACCTGTCTGGTCTTAAACTTCTGACTATAAGTGATCCTTCCACCTCAGCCTCCCAAAATATTGTGATTACAGGTGAAAGCCACTATGTCCAGCTCTTGAATAACTTTTATATAGATGAATGCCAAAGATAAAGTCAATGATAGAAGTTAAAATGCTAATCCCTCTCGCATGTGGTTCCCTGAGCTGCCTCAGGACTCTGCAGAGAATCCTCACCAGCAAAAAGGCCCTCTCAGCAGAGGTGCTCCCTTGACCTTCCAGAACTGTAAGAAATTCCTTTATAAAATACCCAGTTTTAGGTATTCTGTTATAAACAACAGAAAATTAAGGCATTGAATTACCGTGGTTGCGTATGAGAATGTTATTAACAAAATAATTTAATTTCATCAGTATATATGTAAATAAATTATTGTGTAATATAAAATGACTGTGATGATGACAATAATAGTCATATAGAAAACAGTCCTCTATAGGAGCCCACATTGTGTATCTGCTTAATTCTTTTTTTGAAAATTGGCTCAGCGCCTGTGGCTCAAGTGGCTAAGGCACCAGCCACATACAGCTAAGGTGGTGGGTTCGAATCCAGCCCTGGCCCACCAAAACAACAATGACGGCTGCAACCGAAAAATAGCCGGG
>NW_003852408.1:30726156-30734197 GCF_000181295.1 Otolemur garnettii
AAAAAAAAAAAAAAGAAATACTGGAGTAGGAAAAACTAATAAATATTAACAGTGAAAGGTTAATAGGAATATAAGAAGATAGGTTTAAAATTTCAGAAGAAATATTAACAGATCAAAAATAGTCAATGGTAGGATAAAACATTTTATTTAACTGAAACAAAATACATTAGCCATAAAATATTAGTTGTTAAAGGTTTTTTTTTTTTTAGTTATAAAACTAACTTTTAAAAATTCGATGTGTGTAGTCAACGTAGAAAATACACAATGAGGAGCAGGCACCACAGAGTAATGATAGCTAAGAGTACAAGTAAATTCCAAAATCTATTAATGGCTCACCGAGGGATAATTCTGTGGCTGCCAACAAAATTGTTTGAATTTTCTGCCAGAAGACCAGATGCTGTCCTGTAAAAAAAAAAAAAATGAAGTCCCCTTGAATTAGTCTGTGGCCTGTGGCATCTGCTTTCAAAGGTAGAATAAAGCAATATCTATAGTAAGAATTAATAGACTTGTTTGTAAAAGCAAAACTTTGCCAAAAAAAAAAAAAAAAGATAGTGCCCGCTTGGGTGCAAGTGTGTATGTGTATAAAATCTATTGCAAAATAACAATAACTCATAATTGCACAGCTCTTTTTCTTTTTTTTTATTGAGCAATAATAATAATGCAAAAAACTAACATTCACATTGTCAAATAAGAGTATATTTATTATAGAATGCTTTGACTCTGAGGTTCAGTATGGAGTCATCAGTTAATTTCAAAAAACAGATCATGCCAAATCTTATAGACAATAGAAAAGGAAGAAATACTTCAAAATCATTCTACTTCATCTGGATACACTGATATTAAAATTGGAAAAAATATATTATTATAAAGGGGAAATTACAAACATATTTCACTTATAAATGAGGATGAGATATCCTAAACAACATATTCACAAGTGGAATTAAAAATTAATGTTTAAGTAATGTACTTTTGTCAAAATATAAATCTAGTTTCTGTGAGGATTAGTCGTTATTTTCTTTTCTTTTTTTTCTTTCCTTTCCCTCACCCCTTCCCTCCTTCTCTGTCTGGTCTCCCCTTCCCCCATGCCCCACTGTGTCATTAATTGTCATTAATTGTCCTCATATCAAAGTTGAATACATAGGATTCATCCTTCTCCATTCCTGTGATGCTTCATTAAAAGTAATGTGTTCCACCTCCATCCAAGTTAATACAAATGCTGTAAAATCTCCATTTTTTAATGACTGTATAGTATTCCATGGTGTATATGTACCACAGCTTGCCAATCCATTCCTGGGTTGAAGGGCATTTAGATTGTTTCCACATTTTAGCAATTGTAAATTAAACTGTGATAAATAGTCTAGTACAAGTGTCTTTATAATAAAAGGGTTTTTTTTTTTGTTTGTTTGTTTTTTCTGGATAGATGCCCAGTAATGGGATTGCAGGATCAAATGGGAGGTCTAGGTTGAGTTCTTTGAGGTTTTTCCATACTTTCTTCCAAAAAGGTTGTATTAGTTTGCAGTCCTACCAGCAGTGTAAAACTGTTTCTCTCCACATCCATGCCAGCCATTCTCGCTGGGGTTAGATGATATCTCAGGGTGGTTTTAATTTGCATTTCTCTAATAATTAGGGATGATGAGCATTTTTTCACGTGTTTGCTAACCATTCATCTGTCTTGTTGAGAGAAGGTTCTATTCATCTCTCTTCCCCATTGATGTATGGGATTATTGGTTTTCTCTTTTTATTTTTCAATAGCATTTTCCATGTAATGCTCTAAAACAAGTAAGTTTTATTATGACTATTATTATATTTTCATTTTATAGATAAAAGAAGTTGAAGTCAGAAAAGATAATTAACCAGTGACACTTAACTATAAATGTTTTAGAACCAAGGAGGCATAAAACTGAAAGTTAATAGATTCTGTTTATTTTGGCAATTATAAGATATGCTCCCCCCCCCCAGAAGCTTTCTTGGCTTTATTCAGAATTTGGTAAAAAGGCAAAGTTAAGTCAGAAGGCGACTCTTGGCTCATTTATTTTATCCAAGTCTGTGCATTACTGATGAAGCCTTATCGCTGACTATTATTTCATGGATATGAGATGTGACTTAAAGAGCAATATGATGAGATTTGGTAATAATTTCATGGTGCCATTTTACTATGGCTACATAGATTAAAATAACAATAAGAGGCTTGGCGTGGTAGCTCACACCTGTAATCCTAGCACTCTGGAAAGCTGAGTCTTGGTGGATCACTTGAGCTCAAGAGTTCAGGACCAGGCTGAGCAATAGCAGGACCTGTTTCTACTAAAAATAGAAAAACTGAGGCAAGAGGATCACTTGAGCCCAAGAACTTGAGGTTGCTGTAAGCTATGATACCATGATATTCTAGTCAGGGTGCCAGAGTGAGACTGTCTAAAAATAAAAAAAAAAAAATTAAAGTAAAATAACAATGAGAAAACAGTTAATCACAGGCAAGTATACCAATTTTCCAAGTGTATTTCTGTAGGACATTTCTTTTTGCAACTTACAATTTCTTTTTATTCTATATAACTGAAAAATTAAACATTAAAAATGATAAAAAGCAGGAAACAAAATGAAATGTAAAATTTTGTGAATAGAAAAAAGACTGGAATGAAATATATAGATCTGTTTCCTGAACCATGATTCCTGATCTTTGGATTAGGGGTGATTTTGATTTTCTTATATATACTTTTCTGTATTTTCCAGATTTTTTATTACATTAAGGGTGAGTTACCGTATAGGGAGGAATAAAAAAGAAAGTTATTCAAACCAATTGCAATGTGTCCATGCAGTGGAATACTACTCAACAATGAAGGCAGTGATCACTGACACACACATCAACATGGATGAGTTTTTACACCATCATGCTAAAGAAGCCAGACGCAAAAGGCTACATACTGTATGATTTCATATATATGACATGTTAGAAAAGGCAAACTAGGAATAGAGGGTAAGGCATTGATTGCAAAAGAGTATGAGGGCACTTTGGGGTTGATAGAAATGGTCTATGTCTTGATTATAGCTGTGAGTACATGACTACGTATACATTGACACAACACATTGAACTGTGTACCTGAAAAGGGTGAATTTTATTTTATGTAAATTATATCTTAATAAACTAGACCTTTTTTTTTTTTGGACAGTATATTCACCATAGAGTGCTGTGTCATCACAGCTCACAGCAACCTCTAAATCTTGGGCTTAAGTGATTCTCTTGCCTCAGCCTCCCAACTAGCTGGGACTACAGGGAACTACCACAATGCCTGGCTAATTTTTTGTTGCAGTTGTCATTGTTGTTTAGCAGGCCTGGGCTGGGTTCGAACCTGCCTGCATTGGTGTATGTACACCCTACCCACTGAGCTACGGGTGCTGCCCTAAGCCAGACTTTTGAAAAAGGCAAACTTGATGGACCAGATTTGGTAATATTTTTATAGCATGTGTAGGTTTTGGAATATGACCTAGTAGTTCCAGAAAGTTATTGTCTTAAAATGAGCTTAATAAAGTTATTTGAGTGTTGAACATACCTGTTACATATAATAATTTACATGCCCAGCTTACTACATTGGTTCTTTTACCAGAACTTTAATGATAAAGACACCAGATTAATTCTTGGGACTTATAAGATTATTCTTTTTTTAAATGCCAAGTAATTTCTATTCAACATTATCTTTGAGCCTTTTTTTCAAGTGTCTATATATGGTATTTATGGATTTATAAAAAAATCAGGTGAAATTCACATAGCATAGATTTAACTGGTTTACAGTATGCATTTCAGTGGCATTTACCACATTTGCAAAGTTGTGCAACCATTGTCCTTGCCTGGTTCCCAAACATTTCATCACCCCAGAAGGAACCCCCATCCCTGTGAAGAAAGTTCAGTAGTATTCCACTGCGTGGATACACTGCAATTGGTTTAAATAACTTTCTTTTTTATTCCTGCCTACTTTTTTATTCCTTTCTACTTCACTCTCTCCTGGTGACCACCAGTCTGCTCTCTGCATCAATGGATTTACCTTCTATGTATATTTCACATAAATGGAATAAAACAATACGTGACCTTCTATGTTTGTCTTTTTTTCACTTAGAATACTGTTTTCAGGCTTACAAGAATACATTTTTCAGCTTTCAGTCAGAAATATCAGATTTAAAAATTAAAATGAATTTGACTGAGATTAGGCTAACATAGTAGCTCAGATTATTCTAGTTTGGAAAAGTGCTTCAAGGGTAGTGGTATCTCATAGTTGCATAGCGGTTGCTGTTTATAGAGCAGTTCACAAAATTTCCCTGATGTGATGGTCACAGCAACCCAGTGAAGTAGACAGGGCAAGTGTTACAACCCCCACTGTACAGTACTGATACTACTGCCAGCTCCAGCATTGATAGTAAAGGGTACCTAACATTTTTGGAATGCTTAGTCTGTGCCAGACCCTCTTCTAAGTGCTTTGCATTTATTTATTTGATTTATTAATCATCGCCACAATCTCTTGAAGTACCATGTTTCCCTGAAAATAAGACCTACCCAAAAAATAAGCCCTAGCAGGATTTCTATGCATTTGTTAAATATAAGCCCTACCCCATTATAAGACCTAGTGATGGGTGTGTCTATGCAGCATATCTGCATAGCCATGCCATGCATTTTGGCGCTGAGCAGTAAGGAAGCCTGGAATACCTTTTATCTGCCACAGCTCCTTTCTCCAAGCTGTTTGAACTTGCACAGGTACGTGTGGTAACCGTGGTGGCAGGCATCCTATTGTGCTAACCATGGTGGCAGGCATCCTATTGCGCACGTGCGAACGGCTAGGGGAAAGGAGTTCATGCATCACTAGCGCCAGCCCCACCAACAAAGTCGGCTCCCCCTATCAGGTTCCAGAAGAAGATGACTTAACTGTATTTGAATAAATGTCAATTGTTGTATGATACTTAATAAAAATAAGACATCCCCTGAAAATAAGCCCTAGTGTGTCTTCTTGAGAAAAAATAAATATAAGACAGTGTCTTATTTTCGGGGAAACACGGTACATGCTATCATTGTCATGATTTCACAGATAGGAAAATTTAGGCCCAGGAAAGTAACTTTCCCAAGGTCATATGATTAGTGAGTAAGAGGTGTAGACTGAGACCCAGACAGTCTTGACGTGCATACCTCCCACATCAAATGGGAGACCTGAACCACACTCTTTTTGGCTGGTCTTTTGTTTTGTTTTGTTTTAATCTTTGCTGTTTTTCTGCCAGTCTTAATGTGAAACAGTGTTGCTTAACATTTCACAGTGGGCTCCTAAACATGCCTTTTCATCTTGCAGGTGTCAGCTACTGGCGGGTGCCTCATGAACTGATAGAATGCTGGACTCTAGAAGAGCGGCCTTTACTTGGAAGCGTGCGTCACATGGCTCCAATTCGAAAGAGGTCATCTGTGTTCTGTTGACTATTTGTTTTGTTCTTTAATCTGTGCCCCATATTTTTACTGCCTTTATGAAGGGAAAATGAGTGACAGTTCATGACCTTAACTAAGCATTCCTTGCTACATATGACAATTTTCAAATAACCATGCCATTATGATCCTATTCTTTTTTCTTTATTTTTGAGACAGAGTCTCACTTTGTTGCCCTCAGTAGAGTGCTGTGGCATCACAGCTGACAGCAACTTCAAACTCTTAGGCTTAAGTGATTCTTTTGCTTCAGGCTCCTAAGTAGCTGGGACTACAGGTGCCTGCCACAACACCTGGCTATTTTTGTTGTTGTTGTTTTTGTATTTGTCATTGTTGTTTAGCAGGCCCGGGGTGGGTTCCAACCCGCCAGTCCCAGTGTATGTGGCTGGTGCCCTAACCACTGAGCTATGGATACCAAGCCTATGATCCTATTTCTAATAATGTGAGTTCACTATGTTATTAGTTATCTAGGTAAATGTCCTGCCTGACCAGGAAAATATAGTTGTTTTTTTTTTTGAGACCAAGTCTCACTCTGTTGTCCTGGGTAGAGTGCCATGGCATCATAGCTCACAGCAACCTCAAACTCTTGGGCTCACGTGTTCCCCTTGCCTCAGCCTCCCAAGTAGCTGGTACTACAGGCATATTCCACCCTGCCTAGTTAATTTTTCTATTTTTAGTAGAGACAGATACCACCAATAGCAAAGGATTTCTTTTCTTTTGCAGTTTTTGGCCAGGGCTGGGTTTGAACCTGCCACCTCCAGTATATGGGGCCAGCACCCTACTCCTTGAGCCACAAGCGCCATCCAACAATAACAAAGGAAAGTGCACTTATATCCTTATTATTATTATTATTTTTTTTTGAGACAGTCTCAAGCTGTCACCTGGGGCAGAGTGCTATGGTCTCATAGCTCACAGCATCCTCCAACTCTTGGGCTCAAGAGATCCTTTTATCTCAGTTTTTCCATTTTTAGTAGAGACAAGATCTTGCTTTTGCTTGGGCTGGTCTTGAACTCCTGAGCTCAAGTAGTCCACCCACCTAGGCTTCCCAGAGTGTGGGGATTATAGGCATGAGCCATTGTAAAATATAGATCTTGATAAAATATACATCTGAAAATGTAGATCTTGATAAGTAGATCTTCACAAAGTTACCAAAACTATGTGAAAAGTGGGAATAATTCTCTACAGTGGCATGCATGGCATGTTCTTATTGGGAAGGTGATTTTAAAAATCCTAGTGGACACAGTGGGAATGCTGTGGTAAGTATTTTTCCTCACAAAAATGAACTCCAGGCTTTATTGGCAATAGTCAAAAAAACTCGACTTAATACTTGAAATTTTTTATGACTTATTCTGAATTCCTTTCTCTTTTCCGTTGCCACAAATGACATTTTTATTGAATAGTTTTTGTATATGTGTGTTCTGTGGAATTATTAGCTTTAGACACTTCCACATCTGCGTCTTTCACTTTCGAGTGTTTTGAATAGACAAAATCATATTTCTGCTGCTCTGGTAGCTCATGCCTTTGACCCCAGCAACTTAGGGGCCTGAGGTCGGAAGATCACTTGAGTCCAGGAGTTTGAGACCAGCTTGGGCACCAGCGCAAAACTCTGTCTCTAAAAAATGGAAAAAAGTTAGCTGAGTGTGGGAGTATCACTTCAGCCCAGGACTTTGAGGCTGCAATGAATTACGATTGTCCACTGTACTCTAGCATGGGTGACAGAGTAAGACCCCATCTTTAAAAAGAAATAAATGAACTAATTAAAATTTAAAATATTTAAAAAATCATATCATCATATTTCTTTTTGATATCTTGATTTTATTCATCACCTGCTCTAAAATTTGATTCAGTGCCTCTGTGGAATTTCAGACTTTTTTTTTTTTTGAGATGGAGTCTCACTTGGTTGCCCTCCGTAGAGTGCTGTAGCATCATAGCTTACAGAAACCTCAAACTCTTGGGTTCAAATGATTCTTTTGCCTCAGCCTCCCGAGTAGCTGGGACTACAGGCACCTGCCACAACGCCTGGCTGTTTTTATTTATTTATTTTTTTGAGACAGAGTCCCACTGTGTCACCCTTGGCAGAGTGCTGTGGCATCACAGTTCACAGCAACCTCAAACTCTTGGGGCTTAAGCAATTCTCTTGCCTCAGCTTCCCAAGTAGCTGGGACTACAGGTGCCTACCACAATGCCCGGCTATTTTTTGTTGCTGTTGTTGTTGTAGTTGTCATTGTTGTTTAGCAGGCCCAAGCCAGGTTCAAACCTCCCAGCCTCAATGTATGTGGCTGGCGCCCTACCCACTGAGCTACCAGCCTCTCCCATGCTCGGCTGTTTTTTAAGAGACAGGGTCTTGCTCTTGCTCAGGCTGGTCTGTAATCTGTGAGCTCAGGCAATCCACCCCGCCTCAGCCTCCCAAGTGCTGGGATTACAGGTGTGAGCTACTGCGCCTGGCTCGGACTACTTTCTTACTTTTGCCTTCTGTCTTTCACAGAAATGTAGAGTTGTTTTTTTTGAGACAGAGCCTCAAGCTGTCCCCCTGGGTAGAGTGCCATGGCATTACAGCTCACAGCAACCTCCAACTCCTGGGCTCAAGCGAGTCTCCTG
>NW_003852408.1:30735135-30744104 GCF_000181295.1 Otolemur garnettii
TCTTATTATTAAATAAGGCAATAATGAAAAAATATATTTCCATGAAAAGCATGAAGAAAAAAAGAAAAATCTGGGGGAAAAATTTGAAAAAGAAAAAAAGAAAAAAAATTTTTGAAAAGAAAAAACAAACAGACAAATTAACAATAACAACTTCAACAACAATAATAAAGAAAAAAAGAAAATAAAACTATGTATATCTGTCTATCTTGCTGAATATTGCCTGGGCAACAGGTGATCTTCTGGGATATGAGATGCTAATCACAATATAGCTGTATGAGATGGAGACTAGAAGCCTCTGTTGACTTCTTTGCTCTCAAACCCTGTAGTGTTGAGAGCCTGGATCTCTCCTCAACTCAATAAACACACCTCAGCCTTTCCAAGCCATGTCCCTTGGCTAAGCAGTGGCCATCCCAGGAAAGGGTGTGTTACTCAGGTCTCTCCGGAAGTGGCTGCCCACTTGTCAGGCACGCCAGAGCAGCCTTGCTGTAGAACTCTGAGGGCCGAGCCTGCAAGGCAACTTTCCCACAATGGCTGCTTGCCGCCTGCAGTGGAACAATGAAACCTCTGTTCTGCCCCAGTGGCTCAGTCCTGGCCTCTGGGCGTTGTTCAAAATCACTTGCTCACTGGCTCAAGGTGTAGGACCCTGAGAGTCAAGCCTATAAGGCAGCTCTCCCACAATGGCTGTGCATGGCCTGCAGCTGAACAGTGAAACCTCCACTGTGCCCCAGCAACTCAGTGCCATCTCTGGGCTCTGGTCAGTGTCACTTGCTCACTCGCCCAAGGTGTCCCAAAGTAACTCAACCCAGTGCCCAAGTCCAAAAAAATCCTGCAGGGAAGGCCTTCCCTGTCTGCACACTCTCACTGCTACTGTAGCTGCTGCTGCTTGCAGCCACCAGGGCTGGTGCCTCAGACGGATCAGGAACACTTGCCCCTTCTCCACTGCTTTCGGCCTCCTCCTGTGGTCCCAAAGTCTCCCACTACCTCCCTGTGCCCTGGAAGGGATGATTTGGGGCAAACCCCGCTATCCTGAAGTGCCTGGAGTCTTCTCTCCCATTAAGGTCATTTTTAAAAATGTCCCCCTTTACGCTTTTTATAATGAGTAGTAAACTCAGTTTAGAAATCTTTGAAGTTTCTGGTACTTCTCAAATTTAAAACTCATCTAACCACACCATGGCTTTGACTATTCTGTCACTAAGATGTGTTCTGAAGAATGCAAACTTGACTGTCAAAGATTTCATTACAGAATCGTTAGGAAGTACAGATTTAACAAAGTTAAAGAGATGTCTTTAGTATGGGCCTTCTCATAACTTTTAATATAATACAGATTTTAAGGCACCAAGAAGAGAAAAAAATGTGCAGCTGTATTTCTCACATGGATTTGACTGGGAAATCCTTTTGTTCCCCAGTATACATCTTGTAACTCCCGTTTGGGGAAGATCAGTTTGGGATGTTGCTGATTATCTTCTGGGTGACACTGGGATTCTTGGGAACAGGGTTTGTACATCATATAATTCTCGTGTAACATTCCACATTTTAACTTGCTGATTAAATATTATTTTGCACGGTTCTCAAGGTGAAACAATCATTTGTCACCTTGCTAATTTGCTTATTGATCTTGGTGGGAGATGACAGATGAGGCACGTACCTGTAAACCTCTTCACTCTAATTCTTGATAAAAGTCTTTTTGTTAGCCCCCAAGGTAGACTTTGGAGATGTTTTCATTAGTTACTAAACCTGTAAGTTCTGAAGAATGACATGCTTGTGTATTTCTAGGCGGCTGGTATCATTCAATGAAGAGGAAGAAGAAGGTGTGAACTGTAAGACTGGTCCTAAGCCAGTCAGATTTTTGGGCCCTTCCACAAGTACCCAAATTAAAGTCAAGAACTCAGCCTCAGTCAGGGTGTCTCCAGCCAGTGCGGCTCTGGCAGCAACAAATCGGTTTCAAGGTGGCAGCTGCAGAAAGGCAGCTCAGCTCTCCGCACCCCCAAAGGCCACTTCTGTGGGGACGGGGGCACCTGGGTGTTCTCAGGCTCCCTGTGGAGCTGGGAGCACTGAGAATGGAGGTACATACCTGTCCCCAGCAAAGGTGCAGCTCTCCAACAAGAAGCTGACGCCGCATCGCGTGATAAAGTTGAAGAGGACTCCGCTGTGTGCTGCTGCAGCCTCCCAGACAGCCTCCACTGCGAGCAGGCAGGCCTGTGGCTCCGACCCACCTGCACCTGCAGCTTCCAGCGTTGGGGAAGTGCGGACTGAGGACGGGAAAGAGGAGGCTAATGGATAAGCTGGTGGCCTTGAAACTCCTGTCCATCTTCCAGAGCTTTCAACCCGTTTGCTACGAACGGACGACACTGTTTCTTGATGCAGTGGAGGGGAAAGCCTGTTTGTAGGGTTCTAAGTATAAACAGAAGGCAGGGAGACTTTAAGTGGTTGGGGCTCTATTTATTTCTCGTTTTCTCAATTTTTAAATGATTATTTGTCCACGGAGTTTGAATTTCTGGTTTTTGGTTTTTTAATGGTTAATTCATATTAAGGCGACAGAACAGTACAACAAAATAATCACTAGAGAAGTCCACTGCTGCAATAAATGTTCCTTAGTGCGGCCTGGGAATAGGCGTGAGGTTTGGGCTTAGATCTTCCTGCCTGGTGAATTGGAAAGGGCAAATTAGTGCCTCCCTCAGCTACAGCTCTCATCACTCTCTCTCTCTCATCACAGCGGAGAGAGAAATGTACATCCAGGGGAGCTGCCTGCACGTTACCCTGGAAAGACTGCATGCGAAGAAACGATGGGAAGGAAGAAAGGCATTGCGTTAAGATGACACGTGGACTCTCACTTAATAGAACTATTTTCTTTCCTAGATTGGGCTTTTCTTATCCTTTTCTGTTAGCAGATTTATTTATGAACACCACAAGATTTCTCGGGATAAGAACAATCTAATATGCTTTTGGAATGAATTGTTAAAGTATCTTAATTTGAATATGATGTTTTGAAAGTACTTTGAAAAAAAGTTGAACTTTTTAACTAAAGTTAGTATTTGTTTTTCAGAAATGACCATTGATGAATCCTTCTGATTAGAAAATACATAATGATTTTTTATGCATAAAATTTCCATATAACTTGAATTTAGTATTTTTAAACAGAATATTTTTATTAATTCTCTATTTTTTCATGACTATTCAGTTGTGTGTGTTTATTCTCAAGTGTTATGTTTTATAATTGGATCACATATTTCTACTTTCAGTGAGCGGGATGCCCTCAAATTTTAAAAAATAAGTTCATATGGCAGGGTGCTTTTTACTCAAATGCTTATCATTGTACTTGCATTGCTTTGAAAGAGTAAAGTAAATATACTCAAAACTTTTAACAAAATAAAGTAAAACTTTTCCATAAAAAGTGACATTTTCTGTGGCCATACTTAAGCTGTAGCATCCTTTAGTAGTTTGAAAGCTTCTTAGTATATATGGGTTAGCTGTTGCTGCTAGCAGAATTACTTTCTTGTCCAGATAATTTATAAAATAATTAAACCAATTTGGATACCTATCCATCTACTAGCAACTTTTAAATAGGTGGTTGGTTTATTTGGGTAAAAAAAGTGATTAATTGAAGATTCGTAATGACATTCTCCTGTGGAATATATAAACTATTCAGTCATCCTTGAAAAATGCTGTTATAAAGAATCTAAGCCTTCTGAAAATCAAAGACTATAGTTAATTTTTAAAACTACTTATTTAGATATTATTAGTACCATTGATCTAGGACATTGTGAGTTGCTGATTCATGTAAGAATACTAGCAGTTACTAGTTGTCTATTTTAAATTGCACACAAACTTCATGGACACCTTGTATAATGTGTACGTTGTACATAAGAAACATTTATCTAGAAAGGAAGCACGTTGAAGATCAATCATGGGTGATTCACCCAACATCTTTCATTTCTTTGCTGCAGACGGTTTAAGAGAAATCTATTTATCGTATGTAGTCTTTATAAGAGGAGAGGCGTTGGGTAACCAGTGAGTGCAGCTGAGGTGGGGAGGGGCAACTGATCCTTTGTGGGTATCACATGTCAAAGTCAAGTTCACAATGCTCAATTAACATGAACATGATTTGGGTGTAGTTCCCTGGGGGTTAACTTAATTTTACAGACTTTGCAAACATAAGAGAGCTAATAACTCATCCTAACCCATTACTCTTCCTGGGAAAATAAGGAAAAAAAAAGGAAAACTTTATAAATAGTGAATGGAGAAGAAGGTGTATGCAGTTGGATCAGGGGACACTTAGAACTTTTTTTTTCTTTGAGATAGAGTCTCACTTTGTTGCTCTGGGTAGTATGCCATGGCATCATAGCTCACAGCAACCTCAGACTCTTGGGCTCAAGCAATTCTCTTGCCTCAACCTTCTGAGTAGCTGGGACTACAGGTGCCTGCCACAACACCTGGCTATTTTTTAGAGATGAGGCCTTGCTCTGGCTCAGGCTGGTCTTAAACCTGTGAGCGCAGACAATCTACCCGTTTTGTCCTTCCAGTGCTAGGATTCTAGGCATCAGCCACCACACCCATCAAGAAATTCTTAGTGGTAAGTAGGATATTTAAAAAAATGTCATTGATGGTGCTCTTTCAGGTAACCTCTGTTGAAAACTGGTTTGTCATGGTATGGAGAGCGCCTACAGCTGGCATGCAGACCTGCTGAAGGATTTCTTTGGTTTATATCGCCTTGTGTTACGATTTTTAAAGTATTTTCATATATGTTATTTCCTTCCTTTTAATTTCAGAACAATACATGATGAAGGTAGTCTTTCCCAAATTGTAAAGAGCAAGCAAATGAGTTCAAGGTGTTAACAGTATGTGTTAGTGATCTCTGTCTCTCTCACACACACATATGCTTTAGACCCATAATCTGATCTGCAGAAAAACACAGCATCACTCCGGCTAAAAGAATAGCTAGAGGGAGGAAGTAAGCATAGAATTCTATGAATTTGCTTAATGTTTGACGTTTCTGAGAGCAGTATTAAGATACTGGATTATTTGTCTTTCTCATACCAGACAAGGACTCTGTCGCTTCTGTACCTATTGTTCCTGGTACACAGTAGGCCTTTCATAAATTTCTGAACAGTTGAGGGCAATCCTCTGCCCCAAATGATTTTAGAAAATTTATCTGGTGGTGTTCTTCATGGGTGCAGAAACTGGTTAATGATCTTTCAGAGTTTATGCTCCCGTTTATAAAGAGAACAAAGGATGTACTTGCCAAAGTTCTCAATACAGTGACTATATCGCTAATGACCACAACTGCTGCTAGTAATGACCATAATGTTATGGAACTTGTCAAGTTGTTTAAAGTCCTTCAGAGATGTGCCTCAACAGAGCGCTGAGAAGTTCGTGACTATCCTTCCTGACTATGGAGAGAGGAATGGAGCAGTCACCTCCCCTCCTGCCTCACTGCGTCTCCTTGGCTGATGCAATTTCTTTTCCTTTTTTTTTTTTTTTTACTGAGACAGAGTCTCGCTCTGTTGCCCCAGGCTGGAGTGCCATGGCTTCATCATAGCTCACAGCGACATCAAACTCTTGGGTTCAAGAGATCCTCTTGCCTCAGCCTCCTGAGTAGCTAGGACTACAAGTGCCCACCACAATGCCTGGCTATTTTTAGAGACAGGGTCTTGCTCTTGCTCAGGCTGGTCTGGAACTCCTGAGCTCAGGGAATCCACCTGCCTTGGCCTCCTAGGGTGCTAGGATTACAGATGTGAGCCACCATGACTGGCATGCAATTTCTTTTTCATTCACAGATTGAATCTTGTTCTCTCCTTAGCTACAGCTAACTGTTGAAAAATGGTTGACTTGTTTTCCTGTCCATGTTTAACACATTAACTGTCACTATTTTTTTCAGGTTTTCACATTACTTTTTACATTACTCATTTTCAAGTTTTTAGATTACTTTTTAACTGATGTATGTTTTAGGATGGTTTTGTTTTCAAAGTTTTTATTCTATTTTTGTAGTAAAACACCGCAGCCTTAAGGAAGTTTTCTTTGTGTGTGGCAATGTGCTAAATACAGAATAATTATTATACAGCTACTCTTTGATTTTTATTTATTTTTTTGAGACAGAGCCTCAAGCTATCCCCCTGGGTAGAGTGCCGTGGCATCACAGCTCACAGCAACCTCCAACTCCTGGGCTTAAGTGAGTCTCCGGCCTCTGCCTCCCAAGTAGCTGGGACCACAGGCGCCCACCACAACACCTGGCTATTTTTTGGTTGCAGCCATCATTGTTGTTTTGGCGGCCCAGGGTGGATTCGAACCCACCACCTTAGGTGTATGTGGCTGGCACCTTAGCCACTTGAGCCACAGATTGCTGAGCCTCTTTGATTTTTAAAGAAGGAATTAACATAGCAGCGTATTGGCTTTACCTGAGAAATTGTTCATAGAAAAAGTTTGATTTATATAGCATCTTGAATGTGCTCAAAGGTCTGTAGTGATAAATTGTTGTGTAAAAGAAAGAATGCTAATATTGATAGGAATACGAGATTGCCTTATAATGGATTGCCTCATATCTGTAATCACTTTGAATAGCTGTAAGATGTTGCTTAGATACTAAGTAGAAAATATGAACTTAGTAAAACAAAAGAAAAGAGCTTCTACTATAGCAAATGAAAAGTATTGTCGAAAGATTTACACATGTACATTCATAAATTAACTTTTGAATTAGGAGGAACTCTCATTTTCCCTAATGCTGGAACTCCCTTGAAGACTGTCAACAAGTTGCAGACTCCTCAGTCAGTGAACAGTGGCCGAGGGATTCCTTGTAGAAGGCTGCAGTTTGCATGCAGGGTTTCAAGCATGGAGGAGAACCAAAAAAAAGAAACATGAAGAGCTAACAGGAAAAAAAAATTGGTTTCCAGCTGTTTCCAGAATTTCATACTTGGAGAATTTGGTTGGTGGTGCAGTCTCAGAGGAGCCATTTTCACTTACAGTCCTGTCAGCCTCACAAGACACACATGGTTTACATTGTTACAGAAAAGCTGACTTTACTCTGGTCACATGCATTGCCTCAGACAGCCCACACGCATTTCATATTTGCCAGCTAAATGGTTTCTGATGTAGGCTGTGGCTAAGACAAATAGAATTTTATAGGAACTGCCAGTCAGTATTTTGCCCTACTTGTTTATTTAACAGCTTTTCATTTCATAATATTGCTTCTCATACTTTTCCTTTCTGCTTTCACCTTGGAACTCCCACTTAGTCAAATTGTGCGGAGCTCCAGGTATGAGTTGGGGGGCCTGAGGATTAGAAGAGAAACTTGTCTTAGACACAGAGCCGGTCAGGGAAGGGAAAAGTATAGTTGCTAAAGTTGGGGAAAAGACAAATATTGCTACCTCCTGCCAAGATTTCTTAAAATTGTGCATATTTCTGCTTCAATAGCAACTCTTTCAAACATTCATCCTCTAATTTCTTGATGTGGAAGACCTGGGGACTCAGTTTCCCTATAGATGACACTTGTGGTACAAGGATGTCACAAATTGTATATTTCCACCCCAGCTGTTGGTCAGTGTGGAGTTGGTACCCAGGCTGAACCAGTCAAAAACTCAGCGTTGCTGGAGAAATCAAGGCAACATGCCCTCACTCGCCACGTGGCCTCTGTTCCCTTTCTCCAAACCCTGCATATCTTCTAGGCCAGGATTCTTCACAGTGGTGTTATTGACTGTGGTTTTGGACCAGATAACTCTTTATTTTCGGGATTATATCATGCATTATAGTGTGTTTGGCTGCATTTCTGGCCAGCATCCCATGGCCCAGTTGTGTAAAAATCCCAGACTCTTCCAGAAGTCTCCCAGGGAGAGGAGAGGTGTTATCGATTGTTCCTAGTTGAGAACGCTTGCTCTAGTTGGGTGACTTAACGTGAGCAAATAAACGCTGTCCTGCTTGGGGCTGTGGATGAGCAGAACTTTGGAGTGTGGGCCGTGGCAAGAGTGGAGCTTTAGGAACCGGGCGGGAGGCTGATACCGAAGGGAGGGGGGCTCAGGTCTGGGTTTGCTGTACTATTTGAAACTGTTTGCGTCTGACCAGGCAACTACCTAATAAAAACTAAAATATATTCATCTAAGTACTTTACGTATATCCTCCTCCTATGATGGATGTAGGATAATGGATGACACTGTGGGTGTACATAGTATTATCAGCCCCGATTTACTGATGGGAGCCTCAAGCACAGAGGAGTTAGGTGAACTGCATAACTGCCAGCATGAGGCAAAGTCAGGATTCACATCTCTGTCATTTTATGCCTGAGTCCAGGCCCCTAAACACCGTGCAAGGCCTTCTCCCCTTCCCAGAGCCAAGCTAGGTAGGACCTGGAGTCTTCCACACGCTGCAGAGCTAGCATCCCTGCACCTTTCTGCAGCGTCCCCACTGTCAGCACGTTGCCTCTCACTTCCAGATCGGCTCTTTGTCACCCTGCTTGTGATACCGGAGGTGGACCCTGTGAATACCTCTCTTTTGTCAGCTGGCATGATGTTAAGGGACGCCATAGGACCAAGGGCCTTTGTTTCCTGGGTTGGTGTGTCCCTGTGTTCCTGCTTCTGCAGTGCTCGCTTTGGGTGCAGGACTCCCAGTGGCCTTCACCTTCAGCAAGCGCTGCCCCATGCAGCTTCCCAGCAGTGAGTCCGCAGATCATTCAACAACGCTGCGATGGGTGCTTCCTGGATTCCCAATGAGTGCAGTGACATTTGGGCAGGTACACTCCTGGCAAGGTAGTTGGCACCTTGATGGGAGCTCCCTGGTGTTCCCAGGTGAGCTGTTTTGCTGTCAGGAGGCCCCAGCAACACCCTCCCCAGTGAGGGGGTTCTGAATTTCAGCCTTGAAGGTGAGGGAGGCTCTTATTTTGTTTGTTTGTTTTGTTTTGTTTTAAGACGGAGTCTTGCTCTGTTGCCCAGGCTGAAGTGCCATAGCCTCAGCTTAGCTCACTGCAACCTCAAACTCCTGGGTTCAAA
>NW_003852408.1:30744909-30748268 GCF_000181295.1 Otolemur garnettii
CAGCTATTTTTTCAGTGTAGTTGTCATTGTTGTTTGGCAGGCCTGGGCTGGATTCGAACCTGCCAGCTCTGGTATATGTGGCTGGTGCTTTAGCTGCTTGAGCTACAGGTGCTGAGCCATCATTATTTCTATGGATCTATCTTCTCCACATAAATTTTTAAAGCTTCCCCATTAAATTATTCTGTGGTTACTTTTTCCTGCCTGGAACCCACTTAAAAATGCCAGGCATTATTCCAAATGCTTTGCAAGTATTAACTTACTCAATCCTTATAACAACCCTTCTGCAAGGTAGGTATCGTTACCTGCCCCATTTTTTCATGGAGAAAGCCAGGTAATGAGATGTTTAGAAATGTGCCCAAGTTTACACAGCCAGTAGGTGGTGGGGCCTGGCCTTGAATTCAGGCAGGCAGCTGGAGGGTCGTACTTCAGGTGTTCTCTTCCCTCTTCCCATCTCCTCTAGAATTGTTTTGCACAAGCCATTTAGAATCCAGAATTTTCTGGAGGTATCAGAGTCAATCACTCATTCATATCTTCTCTCTCCTCCTTTTAATCAGTATTTATGAAGCACCTACTCTGTGTCAGACTTTGGCAGAAGGGTAATGACATTATTGGCTGGCTTGTTGCACAATGGTGGTTATTTATAGAATTTGTGTGTTCTCTCAAAAGACCAGGAATAGTTCAATCTAATTCAGATTGAAGCATCCAGGGTTAAAAATAGGATAGTTTTCTGTTTTTGACAAGGAACTCTTTTTTTTATAGTTATTTTCTGTAGAAGCTCTTTATTTGGTTATTACCCAGTCATGGTCCTGGCCTTTTTTTTTTTTTTTTGCTAGAAATCTATGTATGTTCTCAGACAAGTAAGTTTGCTTCAGAATTCATTGTTTTGTAGCAGTTGTGTGTGACAGTTTCTTCAATGAAACTCCAACTTAGTGGTAGCAACAGGAGCTCCCCTGAGCTTTGGGAAAAAGCAGAGATCACAGAGGAAGGGGCTTCTAAAAATTAGTCATAAAGTTTGTAGGAACCTTGTGTGAAGAGAGCAACTTTGCATGTTTCTCAGATGCAATGACTTGATCCAGACAAGAGAGGCTTTGCCTGCAGGGCTGCTAGAATGAGATTAAACACTCGTTTTGACTGATCTGCCTGCAAGGATAAGGGACCTGGTTCTTCAAACCTAAGAATAGACAGGAAACTTTCTTAGGATTTATAAAGGCTTTTTGGAAAAAGCAAAAGGATGAAAATAAACCCCTCTTTGTAATGGCTTGTAAAGAATAGTATTAAAATGGGGCTTCAAATTCTTAGCTAAGTAACAAGAGAATCATCGGGACTTAGCAACCCTTCATAATTTTTCTCACAAAATTAGAGCAATTAAGATGACTCAGTACTTTGGGGAAAATGCTGGAACAATGTACCAGGTCTGACAATTAAGTTTGAGAACTCATCCTAGAAAGAGTGCTATATACCTCATAGCTGAATATCGCTAGGGTGGCTTTTGAAGGACTCCCCTGGGGAAGCTGTGCACTGACACCAGCACCGGGGCCACCCTTCATACAATTTTAGAACTCTTTTTCTACAATGACCATCGAAGCTGTCGCACAGCACACAACAGCATGTAACAACAACACTGAATGCCACTCAGCCAGACCCTGCCACACATCAAGACGAGCAGAGCACAGCTGTGAGACATCACGTAGGCATGTGGTTGTGCGTTCTCGGACTTAATTGTCGGACCTCATAGGACGCTGACAGCTCTGATGGTCATTCCAGAAAAAGAGTTCCAAAATTGCTTTGAAGGGTAGATTAAGTGCTGGCGTTGGTACATAGCTTCCCAAAGGGAGTACTTCAAAGGTGACTATAGTGATATTCAGCCATGAGCTTTGTACCGCTTCTTCTGGAACGAGTTCATGAACTTAATTGTCAGATCTCATATTAGCCAGTTGGATTGTCTTTCCTTTTCTTTCTTTTCTTTGTTTTTTCTTTCTTTCTTTCCTTTTTTGTTTTTTTTTTGTCTTTTGCTATTTTATAGTTTGCTTAAGAAATTTAAGAACGAGCGACTAGCCCAACCTTTTGCTTCATTAATACCCTGGCACAATCTGGGGTCCTAGCCCACCTACGCCTGAATTTCAGGTGCAGCCTCGGAAGCAAGTACAGTGCCATCACAGATTTCATGGATGCCGTCACTGGACTGTCTACTGAGAAATGAAATTTTACCATCTCCAGACACACGAGGGCACTCACAAATAGGCAGTGCTGGGGGCAGTGTGCAGACAGGGAGAGAGGGAGGCAGCTGTTTGTCTAAGGTAGTGTGGAATTCAGACATCTCCTCTGGTTGCAGACCTTCCTGGGGGGATTGTTTTAGGAAGAAGAGAACTATGCAGGCTCTCTCTCCCAACTTCTCATGGCTAAATCAAGACTGAGCTTCAAAACTGGCCTCTCAGACAGTCAGAATTCCTGAGTCTGTTATTTTGGCAAAAATCTGCTTGTGGTCTGGTAACTTTCCCCACTAACCTCATTTGATGTCGCTTCTCTAAGAATGTTTAATTAGAATCTGTTTCTCTGAGGCCAGCGGAATTGAACCACTTGTGAACTGAGTTTTAAATTGGATATGCTGCGTTTCTTTCCCCAAACTATTGTATAGCCCCCCTGGTGTTTGTAGTGACTTGTGTTTAACTTTCTATGTCTTCCTGCATTCAGCCCCTCTGGGGTAGGATTAGCAGGACAGAGCCAGAGTCTGTAGAGATTCTCACATGAAACATAACTTTGGAATATAATTGGGAACCCATTGGGAGGTTTGGATTTCACAGACAGTCTTGGTGGAAGATCCATGGAGCACAGTGCAGGTGAGTTTTAAAGTTATTCAATCTTCATGAGTATTAAACTGTTTCTACTTCTACCAGACAGGTGTTTACAAGAGAATCTATTCTTTTGACAACTGTGCATTAAGCACAGTGATTAGAGTGTTTGGAGCCCTTGGAATTTTTTAAAGAAACTGAAAATATTTTAAAAGAATGGCAGAGTGTGACCCAGTTTTCTAGGATCACACCAATGGTTCTGCCAGAACAGATGAAGATATGTAATATAATATTTAAATGGCCCGACATTGGTGCTAAAATATCAAAGCCACCCTTTCAAAAATGCTAATTAGTGAACATTCACATGTTCAGTCAGGTCTATAAAAAAGGCAGGAATCTAAGAAAACATGTAATCAGGTCTTAACAATTTTTAGCATTCTTTTGTTTCTTTTTGGAGAATTGGAAGTGTTTGCTTGTGCTTAGGAACGAATGTGTGTGAAGGGTAACATGGGGGAGCGAGTTACAGGGAGAGTGGTTGTGTCCAACTCTGACAAAGGCAGCTGTACCCTT
>NW_003852408.1:30748645-30823560 GCF_000181295.1 Otolemur garnettii
TACACAAAAATTGTGTCAAAATCTTTGTGTCTCGTAATATACAAAGTCAGGGCCTCAGGTGGGGTACACCGGGACCTGAGTCCTGAAATTTATCTTTCTTATTTGAACGCACAACTCTTCCCTTCCTTCCGGAATGTGACTTAACATTTCAAATTCCTATTAAATCTCTGGGCACACCCAGAGACCTCAGATGGCTCTCCACAGAGAGAGCAAACATCCTCCTGTTCTTGGCAAAAGAAGAAACAGATGCTTGCAGCCGCTCGGGCTCCTCTGTGGAAGAGAAATCAGTGAGGAAAAATGTGAATATTGAGCTGAGAATAAGCTTTAGCACGTGAAAGTAGCCACCAGATCTGTAGGACATGTTAGTGCAATGGAAGCAGAGCCCAAGCTGGACTAACCTGCAGTAAAAGACAAAGGAACAGGGGTTCTCTGGAGTGTGGGCCTCTCAGCATCCGTCTCCCTTCCAGGCAGCAGGCCTTCTCCACACAGCCCAGGTGCTCCAGGGAGCTGGCCAGGCTGGGGCTGCAGGGCTGGGCTCCGATTGGTCTATGCTAGGTAGTCCATCCCATTCACTACTCTCCCCACTCTGATGACTGCTTTAGGGAGAGGCCCACAAGCAATTCGGAGTGCAAATTAGTAAATACTCCCAGCCCAGGGTCTATAGAAAAGGCAATAAACTGGGGAAATGGAATCAGGTCTTAACATTTTTTTTAGCACTTTTTTGTTTCTTTTTGGTGAACCAGGGTGTTGGTTATGTGCTTAGGAATGTGTTTGCACTTTCTTAACCCCAAAAGCAGCATGAGGGAGTGAGTCCAGGTTAAGAGTGGGTGGGTCCAATTCTTTGCTTGGACTTCTGAGAAAGATACTTGCTCTAGGTAGAAGTATCTACCTAGATACTTGTGTCCTGGGAGCCAGCAGGCCATTGGTCACCATTCTGAATAAACGTCAGCCTAAAGAGGACGGGGGATGTGAGATAAATGAGAGAAAGGTGCTGAAACCCTGATCAAGTTGGACCCACTTGGATTTTTTAACTTAACTAATAAATTCTTTTTATTAAGCTATGTGGATCCAATGTTTATGTCACTTGCAACCAAGGTTTTCACCTGCCCTGTGGTGTCTAAGATGATTGGGGAGGGTATCCACATATCTTACCTGTGTAACCTAACTGAAAAGGCATTATTTTTTCTGAAAGGGCAGGTGTCCCAAGGGAAAAGTTTAGTACAGAGCTTTGAGCCACAACCTCTAGTCTCCGAAGTTTTCTTGAAAGTATTATATGTTCAATAACAAGGTGAGTATCAAAAAAGAAACAAGACAGGTATCAAATGCAGCATATTTTAATTTGTTTCAAATAAAGCAATATATGTATATATATATTTTTCAGAAAAACACCAGATGTTAAATTCTACAAAAGCGCACGTGTCCTCAGCAGATCATGTTTGTCTGATCATTAAGAATTCTTTTTTTTTTTTTTTTTAACATTAACTCTCTAAAGACGATCAATAGACTGACATCACCGCTACAACATAGGTTGCTAACTGAGCCTCTGATCTTCAGCCACATCTTGATTTTCCTAACAAATGAGTAAATACTGCCTGGCTAAAATGCTGCAAAGTCTTGATGAGAGAAAGCATCAACAGATCAAGCAAAGCCATGAAAATTATGAAGCAAGCTAGAGCTGATTATTAGAATTAGTAAAAATGATTAAAGAGAGGATGACACGACCATACAGGATTGGTATATTCTGATTGACTCTCTTTTGGCAGCGAATTGGGTCAGCACCTCGGGCAGGGAACCAAAGTGAGTGAAAACTGCTCTTTTTTCTCCTAGCTCAGGCCACCAACGTCACAGCAGGGACTGAGAGGACCGTGGTGTCTGTTGAGACTTCTATTCTCGTGGGGCAGAGATTGCACTGTGAGACCCTCCCCACGTTACCCCGGAAGGGCCTGGCCTCGGAGGCGTCTGGAGGGTGCTGCCTTCTTCGGGGCTTTTCGGAATAGGCTGGGGCCTCAGGGGTCTTTGTCCCCAAGGGAGCCTCTTGATTTTTGGTGCCGCCTTTGTTTTTGGGACGGAAGCCGTTGTGTGGCTGTCTCCTGTGTTCGTGGCGGGCATTGCCCTTCCCCATCGGATCAGCTTCGTTTCCACCACCCTGGGACTTGGCAGGCCCATTTAGCCTGTTATGATACTGTGGATTAAATCTTCGTCTTTGGCTAGAAGACCCATTCTACCAAAAGAGAAGAGAGATAAGTATCAGATGCCAGCAAAACACAGATGACACCAGTAGACATCAGAGAAACCAAATCTCTCAGCCACAGGTAAGCTTCTTTTTTTTTTCCTTACACCTCAGAATATAAAAACGTGAAAATGAGGTCAAACAGATAAAATCCTTAATCTTAAAGAATAGTGGATTGTCTTGTAAATGGAACTGCAAGAAAATTACTGATGCTGAAAGAGTTTATAGGAACATAAGACAGACAATTCAAAACTGGGCCAAATCAAATCCTTAAAGAATGCTTAAAATATAGCATAATAAAATGTAACACAGGGGAAGGGTAATGATGATTCTCTACCATGAAGATTTCTAAGACATTCTGTATAGACTACAAATGAGTATTCTAATTATATATGTACCGGAAGGAAAAAAAGTAAAATTCTATATGCAATTTTTCTTTCTTTAAAGCAGTTTTTCTAATTTATTTCAAAACAAACACCATCATAGTTCAGAAATATTGTCTTTGGCAAATACAGGGATGAAGTGTATTTGGTAGATCTTGGTGGGATGTGGAGGTAAGGTGTAATTTCACAGAGGTAATTAATTCCAAACTTTTTGCAGCTCTAAGCAAACAAAATTTGAAGCCTCATCCTGATAAATTATTCCTTCAACAAATCAGCAGCCAAAAACATAAATAGATGAGAAATAAGGATGCAGTGAATTAAGCCTCTCTGTCCCTCTAATAACAGAGAGAGAGATCTCTCTGAACTCCCCAAGGTCAATAAAAGCCAATACAGTGTGCCAGGCACCTAGCAAGGAGCTTAGCATGCATTCCCCCTTCAGCACCACTGTCACCCGTGAAGACAGCAGCCTTGTTTTGTAGATGAGGGTAATGCATACAAGGGACTTGCCCATGGTCTATAGTTGGATAATGGTCTCTTAACAAAATTCGTAAGTAGGTTGTTATATGAACACACATCTTCACTGATAAGCAAATGTATATTATTGAAACCCGTACTTTCCTGAGTTACAAATATATCAAGTCCTTAATTTGTGCACTTTGATTAGATGGTATGGGTTTAGGGCAGACTACTCCCAATAACGTAGGGCTCAGGGTGAGAGCACAAACACAGGCCCACATGCCACATGTCTGAATACCACCGTCCTACCTCCTGCTCCCTCCCTACTGTGAGGGGGCCTCCCACACGTGGCTGTGGGTAAGCCCACCTGCACACCTACATTTCACCCCCACTCCTGCAAACAGTCACCCTCTGGACCTGTGGCACAGTGTTCTGACTCAGATATGTGAGTATATTTCAACTTGAATGAGCATCGCCTAACCAGCAAAACCACTGAGCTGCAAAGGTATCTATAAAGATGGCATTGAATTTGGCCTCATTTGTTTTTAAAGAAATTGTGAAAAGGAAACTCTAAGACTAAATTTTAGACTTAGTTTTAGCGTGGTGTTTAATAGTGAACAAAGAACAAAAGCTGTGAAGATGTATTTGGACTATATATTACACAGATTTGATTATGATCTTTAATCAGTGAGTCTATGACATCCTCCTTGTCCAAGTGCTATTTTAAAGCTCGGAAAGGTGTTCAGGGCATGCCTGGCAGTATTGTTAATGGGAATTCTGAAAGGCCAAGACAACTTCATAGGGCACTTGATAGAAAACCAGCGTTTTAAAATACAAAAAGAGTCTTTTTCTTAGAGATCATGAAAGGTGACTTTATAGCATCCCCAACGTCCATATCAGATTCCATTTCTTGTTAATTCTCCAATGAGAAAGAGGAAATCACCTCCCAAAGATATCATGGTGAAGCAGGAGAAAGGGAAGATTGTTCTTTGGAAACCTGTATTTTTAGAGGTCACAAGAGATAAGAATAAATAACACCATTTTGAAATGTGTTTTCTTTCCTGAAATCTCAAGAGAAGGGAAGTCTGCACTAACTTTGGTCTCTTACTGATAAGTGAAACATAAGTGGGAATTAAAAGATCTTATAACATGTCAGGGCCTGTAGCTCAGTGGTTATGGCGCCAGCCATATACACTGAGGCTGGTGCATTCAAACCCACCCTGGGCCAGCTCAAACAACAAGTGACAACTGCCACAACAACAAAAAAATAGCCATAGGGGCGGGCGCCTATAGTCCCAGCTACTTGGGAGGCTAAGGCAAGAAAATTGCTTAAGCCCAAGAGTTTGAGGTTGCTGTGAGCTGTGATGCCATAGCGCTCTACCCAGGGTGCAAGAAAGTGAGACTCTATATCAATCAATCAATCAATCAATAATGGAAAAAAAAAAAAAGGCTCGGCGCCTATAGCTCAACCGGCTAAGGCGCCAGCCACGTACACCTAAGGTGGCGGGTTCGAATCCCCAGCCCGGACCCGCCAAACAACAATGACGGCTGCAACCAAAAAATAGCCGGGCGTTGTGGCGGGCGCCTGTGGTCCCAGCTACTTGGGAGGCGGAGGCAGGAGACTTGCTTGAGCCCAGGAGTTGGAGGTTGCTGTGAGCTGTAATGCCACGGCACTCTACCCAGGGGGACAGCTTGAGGCTCTGTCTCAAAAAAAAAAAAAAAAGATCTTATCAAACAAATACCAATTTTCCTCTCATTAGTAGTTTCAGCGACCAGGTTCTGAATCTTGTCTTTTCAACATGTGGGTCCTTAAAGGGACCTGAGGATGGTGGCCTTAAGGGCATGAGAAGAGCCATCTCTGTTTGGTGGACTCTGCTGATGCCACTGATGGTGCACACAGGCCACCCCCTCCACATGGGCAAGCCCCTGTGAAGCCTGGGCTGGGGAGACCAGGGTGGTTCCCGTGTGGGGCAGCCTGGCTGTGTCCCTCCTCAAGCTTAGCATCTAGCAGTTACTGTTTGCTTTCTTCTCTGGGACCCCTGCAGGCAGTCCCAGGTGGCCTCCCTAGAGTGGCTTGGCTTACCTGCTTATTAGCTGGCATGGGCTGGTGAGAGGGCTCAGCGGTGCTGGGAAGGCTGCTCATCATTTTGGGGTTTGCTGCTTTGCCCTCGGAGGGCCTGTTGTGATTGGATGATTTCCGGGAGAAGTTACTCTGTTTCCCAGAGTTTGCTGTGTGAAAGTTGAGCAGAGGCAGCAGGGAGCTGCAGGGAGTTCTTGAAGAATAGTTGTTCTTTGGATGTGTAACTGCAACAAGACAGTGCTTGGTGTTATGGATTGCACCTCAAACACTGCTGCCTCAGTGGCCCATTAGGAAATACAGGGAGATGAAGGAATTGTCAGGAGCACCATAGAAACATTCTGAAAAGTTTTTTTTTTGTGTGTGTGAAAGATATCATTTGAAAGGGCACCTTGGCACTTAGAGATCACCAAATTTCTCTTGTGGGAATTACTGAATTGTGATGCTAGCATTATCCTCCAAGTTGGGAGACATTTGTAGGCAATAAGATACATCTGAGCAACTTAAATATTATTCTTTAGGTCAGGGACCACTAAGGGAAAAGAGAATGAAACCTTGTGGGTCCCTCTATGGCTACGTCTGCAAATGCACTCTGCTTTTCAGGTTCGCCATTGCCAAATTCATTCTCACCACCCTGAGCAGACCCCTAGACCAGGTGGTACTATGAGAGACACAGGAAGACCAGGAGCTACACGGGCACTCCAGGTTATGCGCGTCCCCTCGCGTACTCCATTAGAACTACGGTATCTGGCCTTTTATCAGCCCCATTCTCTGCAGCCTCATGCAGATGTGCACCACTTCCAAGGCCACGGGCAAGGCGGAGGATCAGGCAGACCCCTGCCAGGGCTTGGAGCTCGGGCAGGTCTGTTCAGTGTTTATTGTTGCCATGCCTGTTAGTTTGGAAAGTGGTTTCTGACAGGATGCTTTTTATGTGATTATGCTGAATGGGACCAGAGGAAATCAATTCAAGGATAAAGCCCCTTTCATAGTTCACCAGACTCTGACTGCCAGGCTGGACAGCAAGACTTTTCTTTGAATCTTAAAATTGTTACCAATTTTTAAAAGCAATTTTCTTCCTTCCCTTTGTTGGGTCAGACTTAATCCCCAAGTTTTGCTAGAGGATCAGGAGGGACCAGTGGGGATCACAAAACATTAGAAATGGAAAGGACAGGGGCATAGCTTCAGTCTCTCATTTTATAGGTAAGGTGTGACAGCAGGTTGGGGCTGCCAAGCATGGCGGGGGATTTCTGTGGCTGTCATGCTCATCAGATTCTGTTTCTTTCTTTTTTTTTTTAATTCAGTCATTTGTACATAAATACATTTATGCCATTATGGGATTCAACGTGTACATTATTTGTACAAATTGGAGTGCTTACATCCTACTAAACAACATAGCCTTCACCAGATTCTGTTTCATGGGGTCATTATTTCCTACAGCTCAGAGACTGCTGCTTCTGAGTTAGTAGGGGAGGACTGTCAAGGTGCTCCTGACAAAGCAGAGGAAGAAAGGGTCTTTTGAGGACTATTGTCTTTCACAGTGGACACCTGTAATTTGTTAAGAGATGGTTTTTCCCACTAGATGGCACTTGCGGTGCTCTGGAGAAAGGTGGGTAAGCAGCACCTCCCCAGGCCACCCTGAGACAGCCGCTGGAGAGGTGCTCAGTACCGGGTCCTGCTCCCTATCAGGGGACTGGAAACTAGGGTGGCCCGTGACACTTCCAGCTGGGAACCAGGCTGCACCAGGTAGTAGATGCTTTCATAAGGGAGGGCACATACAGGAATAAAAATAAAAATAAGAGACACGCAGGCAGAAAATCAGACAATTGCCAAAGGTGTGTGAACAAAGATGCTCACAGCAGTACTATTTTATGGTAAAAAATTGGAAGCAACCTAAATGCCATAGGACTGGTTATATCAATTATATTTAAAAGAATTATCAGTTAAATATATTGACATGGGAAAATGTCTACCATAGATTGTGAAGTGATGAAAGCAAATCGTATTACTTTATGAGTATATAGTACAGGTAATTATAGTATAATACAAAATGCAGCCACATCTCAGTGTCCAACTGGCTCTGAGGCTGCAGATGGCTCATGTCCCTCACTAGTCTTCCTTTCCTCCTTGTGGCCATCCTTAAAACCACTTCAATCCTTAGTCTCCTTCTCCTCGTAGGTGGGCTGGTGGAGGGAAAAAATGTGGCCAATTTTGTCGTACATTAGCTGCTCTAATTAAGCCTTAATAGGGAACAAGACTCAAGCTAATGGCTGAGCGAAGTCTCTCATTATCTGCAGCCCTTGCTCAGCACAGAGGACCCAGGGCGGGGCTCAGGGCACTGCAGTGGGGCAGGCACAGCAGCTGGGCCCTGCACAACAATAGCTGATTGTTCCCAGACTTATTAGGGAGAGACTTGCTCTCTGCCTAACAGGTTTCTGTAGAACCAAGGCTGTTTGAAATCAGAGAGGCAGTTTATCTGGCGGTGCTTAAGAAAAGTTTGAAAAAGGTAGGAACTAGTTGACCTGTTCTGTTCCGCTTAATAAATCCTGGAGATTTACTGATGGGCAGTGGCATTCGAAGACTTTAAGTTCAAATCTTGACATTTCTAGTGACTTGTGTCATGGGTGTAGACCATTCAATCTCTTTAGACCTCACTTTAGCCCCCTGGGGAAGGCACACCTGACATTTCTGGTATCAACTCCAAATAGCACTTCTGCTTACTCACGCAGAATTATCGAGCAAGTATGCAAAACTTACTTTCTCCGCAGAGCATGATTTGGGCCTTCAGCTGTTCGATGTCACAGGAGAATCGGGCAGCCTTCCCGAGCTCTTCATCATATTTACGCTCGCTGACAAAGTGCTGGAGGGAAGAGAAGTAGAGCAGGAGCCCCACAATTACAGATTCGTTCACTCAGCTGAGTGCCCAATGATGGTGCTGGCCGGGGGGATCATTCCAGCCTGGCACTGTGCAGCTCCATTAAGTCAGCCTTGGTTCTGACCTGCCTAGGGCATGATCACTTTCTTGTCTAGGGAGTATGTGAGGGGACGTGTCTTTCTCCTGGCTGGGCTTAGACAAAATGTGTGTCTGACTCCTCTGTGTGACCTTTCAGCACCTACTGCCCTCCTTCTAGAAAATTTTCTAGCAGGATCTTCCTAGCTTGGCCAAGCACCTGCTGAGATATTAACTGTCAAGAGAAGACATGTCACTCTTCCTAGACAACTATCCCTATTGCAACAGGGAACCAGAAAGTCCAAGAAGCCTTAAGTGCCTAGAAACTATGATCTTGAATGGCAAAATTCCAAGTGCTGTTAAAGAAAGTGGGAAAGATTATTTCTCAATTCATTTAAAATTAAGATGTTTGTTAGATGACAGAGTGAGAAATACAGAAATAACTGAGTCAGTCCCTCCTTGAGTTTACCGGGGACTTTAGCACACGGCAAGGGAAACATTAAGTACAATACAAGGTAGAATGCAGTTGTTGTTTCAGGACTATAAAAGAGAAAGACATTATTTCCTACTGAGGGAATTGGGAAAGAGTTACATAAAAGGGAACATTTGAGCCGGAACATTAAAAAGTGTTGTGTGTGTGTTATAGTTTTTTGGCAGGGGCTGGGTTTGAACCTGCCACCTCTGGATATGGGGCCTACGCCCTGCTCCTTGAGCCACAGGTGCTGCCCATTTAAAAAGTATCATTGAACACTTACCAGACAATGACGGAATTCTTAAGATAATCTCATTTTCATCTGATCACGTTAGTATGAAGTCAATACTATTATAATCTCAATTAGATCAGGGAATTGAGATTCTAAGAATCTAGAAGAATACATCATTTATCCAAGGTCACAGAAGTAGGAAATTCTGCAGCTGTACTGCTTCACTCCAAAGCCTGTGCCACTAACCATTTTATAACGAGTGAGATTTTTGATGGGCAGAAATGAAACTTGAAAGAGGAGTTGATTTCAACAAACCAGGAAGCTTGGCAATTAAAAGTTGGAATATATATTGAAATTTAGTCATGGATTTTATTCTGAGGAGAAGGATGGCTCCTACTGGGGGAGACCACATCTTCTGTGGGGTATAACTCTGGTCTTGGTGGAGGATGAAGCTAGAGGGAGACGACAGAGGCAGAAAAACAGGCCATTGCAGTGGGCTAGTGGGAGGCAACAGAATGCCAGACCTGAAAGGTGAGAGGAAAGTGCTCTGCACCCCCAGGGGTCCCCTTTTCCCACCATGTGCTCTCTTTGATGCCTAACAGGAGGGAGGGGCTCAAAAAGTCACTGGCTACATTCTATCATCCCCAACAAGTTCTATGCCCCAGTGAGCAGACAATCTTCTAAAGCTTAAAGCAGGCCAGGCATAGTGACTCATGCACTCTGGGAGGCCGAGGTGGGTGGATTTCTTGAGCTCAGGAGTTCCAGACCTGCCTGAGCAAGAGCAGGACTCCATCTCTACTAAAAATAGGAAAACTAGCTGAGTGTAGTGGTGCGTGCCCGTAGTGCCAGCTACTCTGGAGGCAGAGGCAAGAGGATCTCTTGAGCATAAGAGTTTGAGGTTGCTGTGAGCTATGATGATGCCAGGGCACTCTACCCAGGGCAACAGAGTTGAGACACTGTCTCAAAAAAAAAAAAAAGGTAGTAGCATTGGAGTATTGCAACAATTCTAGTTTAATAGCAACTGGAGGGCATGTGCATGTGTGTGCCCTTAGTATACTGGGTGAAAAAGAGGAGGATAAGAATAATTTATAAATAACATCTTCCTATTTTGTTGTAAATACTTGTTCTTGCCTTCCTGGTAGCCATGTCCTCTTGTGGTAACTGTACCTGATGTGGTTTTGAAGATCTACAATCTTAGAGGGTTTGTCAATCAAGGTATCATACCTTCTCTGGACCAAAGGATGGATGTGATCCCAGTGGAGGCCAATGAGAGGCTCTCCTGTGGGGATTTGATCAAGTAGAGCAGGAACAGGGCTGATGATGTCTGGGGGTTGATGCACTCTGCAGAGTTTGTCTCTTAAGTTTTGCTTCCTGGGCCATCTTAGTTTTCCGCCTAATTGTAGACCTGGGTCTTCAGAATGCATTCTGCTCCTACACTTACATTTTTTCAAATTCTGCTTGTTCTGGAGGTTAGGAAGGGTCAGTTTCTTTTGCTTGCAATGGAATAAATCTAACAAATACAATATTTGAGAGTAGTATTCTTATTGAAAAGGCAACTAAGCTAGAAAAGGATATAGGAAAGAAGTCTCCATGGGTTGCATGCTTTATAATCCTTACTGTTACACTAACTTCGTACTCACTGTGTGTTTATATGCCTGTGCATGTGTTTATATACATACATACAAATTACACAGTGTGAAAATAATATCCCCCATCCTAGCTATAATTCATGGTTGAATACACTTTATTTGGGTTGGTCTCCACTGATGAAGAGAACAGCTCGTACCTCTCCTTTGCAATAATATAGGCCTTCAAACTACATTGTACTGAAATACAGTGACTAAGTGGTTCTTCCCCCTTTCGTATTCTCTATTTCAACCCTGGGGAAGAGGGCTGGGTGTACAATGTTAGGTCCTCAGAGAGCAGCGCTCTGTGGGTGCAAAACAAATGCACTGGGGATCCGGTCTCTGGCTCAGGGTTGAGGGTGTGATATTTTAGAACTGACCTTAATTTCTGCCCTGAGTTCGGCCAGCTGCATCTCTGCCATCTGACTGGCCAGATCAGTAAGCCTCTTTAGTTCTTCTGCTTTCTTCTGACGAGCAGTCAGGATTTCCACTGCCAAAAAAGAAGGAATAACACATTAGGGCCAGAGATTTAAACATATTAAATGACCTAATTTCTTGGAGACAGTTCTCCCTCCACAGACTAATCGCTTTGTTTTCTGAGGTCACCCGGGCGGGTTCACCCCTGCTTCTCATTTCCAACAACCCATTTCCTCGTGTCCTTAGCCACCAATCCCCAAACTAAACACAGTCCCTTCTGATTTACTGTGCACCCACACTCTTTATTTTCGCCATTAGCGTCTGGTCTCACTTACTTAATTTAGACTTTCAAAATTTGTGAGTTACTCAGCACATGTGTCTGTGAAAAAAGATACTTAGTAAAATCCTATCTGAATGATATTGCAAAGATAGGGAGTCCACTGAGCAAAAATCATTCTGTATGTGCTACACTATTAAATTCTAACAGCATCAGAACTTCTGAACTTTAACACATACTCGCTTGGGCAACTAGCTGTGTTATTGGAATTTGATATAAAAGTTTTATTTTATTAGGTTTTTTTGGCGTGTGTGAGCTGAAAAATGTCTCTGCTTTTGATGCTCTGCAGATAAGTTTCCATTTTGCAAAGACAGAGAAATTCCAGACCAGTGTTTCAGGTCTTTCTTATAAGTTTCCCCAATGGGAAATTTTCAAGAGTGAGTCAAGCCAGCTTGAACTGGATTCATGTGCAATCTTTAGCATTTGTGCATGTAGAGAAGACCCCAAGGAGTTCTCTGGCTCTGCATTTTCACACATCTGTCAGATGAATAAAAGGTTCAAATAGATGTAGTAGCCCACAGGTTAAATTTGTGTACGTGTTTCCCAAAAGATTATGGAACTCACAAACAGCAAACAGAAACACATAAGATGAGATTTAAGGATGAAGTATAATAGACTCGTAGCTCTCTAATCAACTCATATACGAATTGCCTTCATTTCTTCTGGAGGAGCATTTTGAGGTATAAGGGAAGAGGAGCCCTGTAAGATGACAGGTTATGTTGAACTCATATTCCATTTTTGGTTGAACAAGGATCAACTGCTTTAGTAGACCAGATGCACAACACATATGTAGAACCAAATACATGATTTCTGATTTTAAGACTTCTTAATGTACAAAATGTCAAAAAGAAAGTTATTTCAAAAACTCAAATAAAAGTATAGAATCAATCAAGAGTTAGGATTCCCTGAAAACTTAAACTATTTTTCAGACAGACCGGAGACATTATCTTTTTATGGTGATATCCATGTTGGGAAGTCCATAAAAATAATCAATTTTAACTCATAATCTAAACTCATCTGCCAACCAATGCTCAGTATGCTTTGACTACTTACCCAGGGCTCTCCTCTCACTCCCCATGTACAATACCATGTAGCTGGGCAGACTGCTCTAAGCCTAATGATCTTCAGAATATAGAGGAACTAGTGAAAAATGTGCCAGATGATGGGAGTGGAAGGCATTCTCAGCGTAACGTAGACATAGGTTTCTCGGTTGGACCAGAGGTCACAAAAAGGTGGCCTGCTATCATTTTTGGTCAGAGTACCTATGTCTTGTTTGGTTTATGTCTTGTTTGTTTTACTTTTATAAAATAAATGTCCACATTAAAAATTAGAATAGTCCATTTGAAAGCTGAATTTATGGCATCTCTTAAAATACTGGAGCTTCTGGCCATCGCTGACCAGAATTCCTATGTGGTACCAGTTGGCTAAAGCTGAGGAGCCACCACCCTTTTTAGATGGAGTCCAGTGCCCAGTGGGCCACAGTCTCCACCTGCTGCACTCGGTGCAGTAATGTGACCTGCCTGGCCCCTGTAAGCATCTCCGGTCACTCGTGGGACTGCAGGGCACAACTAGTTGTTGTGTCCATGGCACTCAGTCCTGGTACACACGACGCGTCCAATGTGCTCACGGAATGAAGAATGCAGGGAATGAACGAGTCCATTACTTAAAAGGAATAACTGAAGGAGGGTGGACGTTCCTTTCCACACGGGCCATTTAAGACTGTCTAGAATACATCCTTTTGGTTGGTTATTTATTTGCCATTTTTTCTTGTTCTTTTTTTTTTTTTCCTCTTTGTCACCCTGGGTAGAATGCTGTAGTATCATAGCTCACTGGAACCTCAAACTCCTGGGCTCAAGAGATTTTCTTGCCTCAGCCTCTCGCATATCTGGGATGGAATACAGCTGCCTGTCACAACGCCCGGCTATTTTTTAGAGTTGGGGTCTCACTCTTGCTCAGGCTGGTCTTGGATTCCTGAGCTCAAGCAATCCTCCCTCCTTGGCCTCTTAGAGTGCTAGGATTACAGGCATGAGCCATAGCCCCTGGCTTATTTATGTGCCATTATAATTCAACATATGGATAGAAATAAAGTCTGCAGCACGAAAAAACGATTTGAATGGGAAGATGGCAAAGTAAAATAAAAAATAAATTCTAAAGGCCCAGACTTGACCAACAGTGAAGGGGTCAGCAGACTCTGAGTGACTGGACAGTTAAGCAGATCTGACTTTTCTTAGTGGATCATTTGTGAGACTGGTAATAATTAGGGGTCATTGTTCTTTTTGATTAAGTAGAGTTTGGGCATTCATACCAAACAAAAGATTTTGTAGAAATAGATATAAATGGGTCCTAAAATAGGAATGCAGGTGCAAGAACACCAATAAATTCTGAGTTTATGCTCATGCAAATGAGCGTGGAAATGAATACTTTGCATCAGCAAAGTGTTAGGATTCGCTTTACATATAGTCTCATTAACATTTCAAAGCCTTTCATTATGAAAAAAGCCTTAAAACTTGAGATCTAAAGCCAATATTCTTTGGGGGTGAACATTTTCACCTCAAAAACATCAATCACAGAAACACAAAACAAAAGCAGATCAGATCTTAGGATTCATTGATCCTGTAATTTAAAATATTAATAGAATAATAAATATCTTTTGAGAGCACCATCCTTTCAGCAGGCTGCAGAGGGAGATGGTTCCATATAGCTTAGGTTTTCACTGCATTCGGGACCTAATTCATTTATTCATGTACTTTTATAAACAGTGTCTGGCATGCTGAAATCTATTTTCTCAATAGAATTGATAAATGCCTTTAAGTTTTTGGAACACATTGGAAACTTGCTCATATTACTTAAACCGTGGCAGATATTAAGGCTTCTCAGTGGAAGGTGTCCTCAAGATCTGGAGAAGTCAGGAGCTGGGGCAGAAGTGGCTCTAGAAGCACAAAAATTCTTTGAAATCCTTTTTATTCCTTAAGAATTCTCACGAATTTTGCATTCCACTTCACAATATGTCTGTGTTATATTAACACAAAGTAATGCTTTCTAATAAGCTTGACATTCCAAGAACGTGCCTGTCTAGGCCTTGGCTTCCCTGGGTAGACAGAGGAAGTCTGAGACCCTAGCACTACCATGTGCTTAGTTTCTTCATCTGTAAAATGTAAATACCTTGTAGGGTGATTGTAAAACTAAATGGAATAATATATGTGAAGTGTTTAGAATACTTGAAAATGCTAACTATAAATCTCCAAGTGAGATCCAGTCATCTGGGATATGCCTTCCTCTTTTTTGCAATTTCATTAGTGTTCACTAACATTGGATTCCACAGTCTAGAGACACTGAATTGATTACAATAATTCATTTAACAAGTACTTGCGAAGGCCCGCAGTCTTCCCAACATTGTGTTAGGTGCCATAGAGGTGTTGTGTTATAATTGAGGAAATATGGTTTATCATGGGAGTGAAAAGTATGAAAAATACTCTTGAGGGCACAAAGAAGCAAGTTCAAGATGGTGGTAGAAAAAAGAGCCCCATAGTTCAGTGGGGAGAAATCCCATGGTTCCTTCAATCAGTGGAGAAGACGGTAGTACTGACATAGGCTTGTCACTTGCAGGGTGCAGGAGAACCTCCATTTTCTGATTGCAATCTGAAGGGTTGGGCTAAAACTGTTCATTTTGGCACATATACTGTGTCAGGAACTATGCTAAATGCCTGGTGTGTATTTTTCTCATTTTAATCTTTACAATAACTATTTGAGATAGATATTATTCTTATTCTCCTTTTTCTGATAAGGAATCTCAGATTTTGAGAAGTCAACAAAATGGTTCAAGGTCACACAGTCAGTGTTGGAGGTGGAGCTTGGATTTGAACTCTGTTCTGTCTGCCTCTATGGAGTGCAGATTGCCGCCCCCCCTCCACCCCCCGCCCCGGACTGAGGGCAGTTCTAAAACCAGGAGCTGCAGCACCAATTACTGAAGTCAACCCCCAGCAACCAAGCTAGCAGTTTCAGCAAGGCTGGAAGCCCAGGGAATACAAGCTCCACATTTACCGGTTTGCTGTTTATCCTGGTCTCTAACAGTGCTAAGTACCCGGGGAGGCGCACAGCGAGTGTGTATCTATTGAACGAGTCTTAAAAATGGAGATGCTCTTGGACATGCTATACATTCCTCAGGTCTTGGCATCTGACATTATTGTCCTGAGAAGGAAAACAGCATGTGAGACCTGAGGTCTTTCCTTAAACCTCCAAGAAAGTGATGTGCCAGTGACTTTCCATTTTGGAGCTCGAGAACCATTTGTGTCTGTGTTGGTTGGTGGCATTTTGATCATTAGGACATGAAACTGAAATCTGTTTTACCTGAGAAACAGGGAAAATCCCAGGTCACTCGTATAATCTACTTGTACTTATGATATCAATAAATTTCACAAGAATAAAACAATTCCACAATCGAAGAGACTGTGTAACTTCTTAAACTGTCCATAGCTTCACTCTGGATCACCTTAGTTTCAATTAATAAGATTTGCTGTCTTTTAGGATTGTAAAATTTGTTATTTAAAATTATTTTGAGGAAAAACAATAAAATTATTTTGAAAATTGTGTAACAAAAACAATAATAGCTATTTTCCTTAAAATGACATTTTAATTATGGCCTACGTCCAGACATGAAATCTAGAAAAGAATGAAGAATCAGGTCTGATGTTTCACTGGGGGAGGAGAAAGACATCCAGGTCAAAGGCGAGGGGATTTAGCTGGAATCTGGTTGGAGGCACACACTGCCGTTTATCTAATTCATGGGAGAAAATTTGATAAGGATGAAGAATTCAAAATGCCAAGGAGACAAGGACTGTAAAACTAAATCCCAGCTGAAAAATATGGTCTTAGGGGTCCTATTAACATACAGATTGAATTCAAAAGCAAGAGAGGACTCAGCATGTCCACTTGTGGCTTGATGTTGAATCTAAGTAATCTCGTCCCTCTGGGCATTTCTATTAGCCCGTGTAAGATGGTAAAAATTCTACTGCTCAAGCAACTTTACCATAGAGGAAAGGTTTAGCAATAAGCATAAAGAAAATAAAGTAAACCCAGAATGTTTATTAGTGTTAAATTTAGAAAAAGCTTTACAATGATCAAGTTAATTTGAGTGTGTTCATTACTTCAAGAGAGAATTCAGTACATTAAGCAATCTGACTTGTGATTTCAGTTGTAACCGTGGAACTGATTTTCTTTTGCGGTTTTAAGTTGGCCAGTGTCAGCATATCTAACGAAGTTTGTGAATAGAATTGGAGTATTTTAAGAAAATATTGTTTAGTATGTCTCTAAGTTTGAATTATTCATCTTGTAAGCGTTGCTTAAAAGCTTAGGAATACTTTGCTTGTTAGGTTTGTGAGTTTGCCCTGTCAGGCTTCTGAAGTGCTTAAGAAATCATATATATTATATTTATATATATAATTTAAAATGTTGAGGGGAATTTAAGTAATTAAGTTTCAAATGGGATAATTTCTTAGGAAAATTGATAAACTTGAGTTAACTGAACCTAAAAGAGAAGAAGAGAAGAATGACTGTATAAATAATACATGTATAGCAATTTTTATAAGTTGAGAAGGCTAAAAAACAAATGTCCTAAAATTTAATAGTAGGTTCAATGTCATTTTAAACCCAATCGAGTATAAGTTCTTTATGTGCATAAAAGTCCCCTTTGGACTTTGAACTCAACTCCCATTTATAATGTGTTGAGTGCCCACTCTGCCATGTACTCAACATAGAGCCAGGATTTCAGTGTGAATTTCAGGACCCCCCACAGAATCCAGTATCATTGTCAGTCTAGCTGGGAGGCTCCTGAGCAAATAACCATATGTCTACTTACTGGCTTCTTCTTTAACTTTATCCATTTCTGCCATTAATGAAACTTCTTTGTCAATGATGCTGGGGAAAAACAAAAACAAAAAACAAAAGCAAAGAATGCTTAATCAAAGGTAAACTTTTAATAACTACTAGAAGTAAAAGAAAAATTATTTTCATTAAACAAAACACAAAATTACCATCAATATTTCTACGCTACGATGCCAGCAGCACACTGCCTCTCCAAAGTTGAAGCAACGTGGAAGGGATGTTCCCAAGGCTTACATAGTGACATCTGCTGATTAAATCATTGTCAACAAATCTAAAAAGGAGTCTTTCAGACTTTCAGAACTATGCTGCTTTGAATTTAAATTTGGGGTATTTTTGCCCTATGCATTCCAAAGTTCCAAAGCAATGTAATAAATATTTCACAAGCTGGCACTTAGATCATCAAAGACTGTAGTTCCCAAATGTCTCTCTGCTCTGCCCTCAGAGGTTCCGGCTGGGAGGGAGAAAGGTGGGCCCAATTCTGATACAGATGGCCGTAGGACCATACTTGGAGAAACACAGTCTGGGTCAATCCATCTGCATTCTCTGCATTGTGAGTCTCCCTTTCTTATTTTCCCAAATAAGCACTTCAGGGTTCTCACGAACTTTTCCCCGCTAGATTTCATTTATTTTTTTAGTTAGTCCTTTGAAGAGATACTACCTGCATGAAGTAGTTTCTCTCCAATACCATCCTGACCCCTGGTCCCCTCCCTGCCCTCCCAGAAGCATCATGACAGGTTCCTTTCTTATCCTTTCCAGATTTTTATGTGAGGAGGAGTGAAGAGAGAGGGACCAGCATAGAGGCTGGGATCCGTGCAGGCTGGAAAGCCTGGGAGGACCCCCCCCATGGGGGGTGATTTTATTTTTATTTCAACCACATATATTTCAATACATATCTCTAAAACATAGGACTTTGGGGAGATCATAACCATAGTATTTACTATAATACCTACAAACAGTTATGAAGATTTAATGTTATTAGTTATCTATATAGTATTCAAATGTCTCCGTCCCATACGTGTTTTTTTAACAGTTTGTTTAGTTTGTTTAAAACAGACCCTAGACAAGGCCTGTTCATTGTAACTGAATAGTTGTCTCTTAAATCTGTTTTAATCCATAGGTTCCCTTTCATCTGTTTTCTCGGCCCCTTTACAATTTATTTGTTGAAGAAATTAGAGTTGTTCTAAGTCCCAATTCTGCTGATTCTAACTCCACAGTGTTATTCAACCTGTTTTTTTGTATTTCCTATAAATTTGTTATTAGATGCAGAAATTTGATTAGATTCAAATTTGATTTTTTTTTTCCAGGAGGAATGCTTTCTGTTGTACACATCCTTCAGCACACACATAATGATATAAAATATACCCCCCCCAAAAACCTGAATCTAATCTATTTCCGCATCTAATAACACATTTATAGGAAACTCAAAGGCTATCTCTCTTTTTTCTATTAGCCATCCATAATCATTGCCTAGATTAATAGGGTTTGCAAAATTGAGGTATTTAAATTCTGTCACTCCTTATTCATTTATTTACTGGAATAAATAGAAACTTTCTTGATCAACTCTTTGGTTATCATAAAGTACAGTTTGCATAGGTAAGGCAGGATAAATGCTCGGTTCTCTCCTTTTATTCATTTTTAAGATGACAGTTGCTTCCTTAGTATCTGTCAGAGGTAATCAATGAATGTTTTTTGTTTGCATCGTTTAATTTGGAGCTCAGATTTAATGTGCTTCCATACACTGTAGTTGACATCCTTATTACGTCCTATAGATGGACTTTCATTTCTCCATCAGGTGTACTTCTAAAAAGAAGAAATTAATTTCCTCTTAAGAATTCTGCCATATTTGTCAAGATAAAAAATGATTTCTGGGCTATATCGACAGCAGTCTGGGGCTCCCCAGCTAGACGATGTAATCCAATTGCTTGGAGAGTAAGGACCCAGTGGAGGAGTTCAGCTCCTTCCCACCAGGAAATCCTGGTGGAATAAAGTGCTGCATGCAGCAAAGTGTAAATTCTCCAGAACTAGGCTCTGAGCCCAGCCCAGCAGCTATCCCCATGACGCACATGGCTTCAGGTAAGCAGATATGATCACGTCTCTGTAACCAGCATATCAGGACACCTGTGCCTTATTTATTGACATTACACAGGTGTGAGGTCAATGTGTTTTAAATATAGGAAATACGTGATATGGAAAGGTGTACGGTGAGCAGGAAGTCTTTATCACACCTCTGCCCCAGCTTACTCAGTTCCCCTCCCTGGAGGACTCCAAAGTTACAAGTTTCTTGCATTACTTTCCAGAGACTCTCTACACATCAGCCAGCATAGATCTATTTGGTAACTGTATGAAATGCTGGGTTGAGACAACAGGCTTTGTGCTCCTGTGATTACCAGGTATAGCTAGTTTCCTGTCAAGTTAACAAATGTAGCAATAATAGAGGCAATTATGTGTGTTTTTAAAAAACCTTTTACAACCTTCTTAAAGGGGGCACTTTGATCTTAGTTTAGGAAACAAAGGCCAGTGAGCAAGCAGGTAGGGAGATAATGTGAGAACCTGAAGACTGGGAGTCAGGAGCTCCAACTACAAACATATGGTTCAGCTACTCTGTCTGAGAAAAAGTGCTGAATTTTTACCTCCTATAGAAATGGAAGAGAGAAGAGAGGAGATTCAGCAGATGTTGGGGAGCTATGAGTGGTGAAGGGCCTGGGGGAACACCCAGCCATGGGGTGGGGAAGAGAACTTCTGGGGGGTAGAATGTCACATTTGTCATGGTAAGGGAAGTGCTCTGAGCTGAGTTCGGTGCCACAGCTCCACTTTGGTTGGTGTGAATGGTGTGACTGTGTGTGAGTGCACACCCAGGGTAATGAGCGAGTGGCTGGGTTTCACATCCAGACAATGCAAATAAGGGCAGAAGGGACGAGGCACAGCCTTTTAAAGGCTGAGTGAGTGTGAGACTGTGAATCTTGATCTACCCCCAGAACCAGCACAGATCTCAGAGAAGGCTCTGGGCTCTCATAGGCTACAGAACAGGAGTTCAGACAAGTCCTTAGGCGTGAAATGGGCTGGGCCACCCCTGCTGACCTCTGACCACGTAGTGATGGAAACTTGTAGGCAACCTGCGCTCCCTTCTGATGCCAACTTCACAGGCTTTCCCCATCCTCAGGTGTGTGCTGTAAGCAGATTAACAGTTTATTATGTCAACCTTCATCCGTCCTGTGGCCAGCCCAGAAGGCCTGACTGATTGTTGTATGAATATCCAGCTTTGTGTAATATGTGTTAGACCTGGAGATATGTATTATACCCCAAATGTACATCCTGTAAACTCTCAGGGCACAAGATTACGCTGACAGTTATGTAGAGCAGGGCAGGGCACTATGAGGTTTGGATGGCCGTCCAGGAACATACCACAGAGAGGGCAGGGCTAGAGACGGGAAGATGACAAAGCATTCATCCACTTGACCAACATCTGCTACGTGCCTGCCATGCACAGTGCAAGGGCTCGGGGGCTGAGGCCTAAAATATATCAAGATTCCTTCCATCTTTGTGGAGTCTGCATTCTTTCTGGGAGAGCTGAGAAGAATGTGAGAGGACCTGCCAACACTCACTGGGGAAATAGCGGGAGACAGAGAGAAGAAAATGGCGATGACAAGAAGAAATTAGGATTTCCTCTCCCAATCAACCAGAAGGCTTCTGAATACAGTCCTCAGGTTTTGAGAGCCTCAAAGCACACAACTAAGGGAAATAAACGCTGGTGACACAAGACTGGCCTGTCCTCAGATGTAAGGTGACCAGATTTTAACATTGGTAAAGTGGGACACCATGGGGGGGGTGGGGCCTGGGGGACGGGGCCTGACAACAGTGCAAACTTTGATAAGCAGTTCTCGATAATCAGTTCTCAACAATTATTTGTTATTATTAAAGTTTAACATTATAAAATTAACAGAAATAATATAAAATGCATATCCTGGCGAAATAGCCACATGGCAGCAGAAAACCGTATATTACCTTCCTGTTCTCCCGTGTTCCCTAGCTTGTCATGTATTCTTTCCAAAAATCGGGACTTTTTTAAAATGCTGCAGGATGCAGGACAAATTGTTAAAAATCAGGACTAGCCCACCAAAAGCGGGACATCTGGTCACCTTACTCTGGGGGGAGGGGGCTACTTGTTTGTTCCAGACAGTTTGGCTCCTAGAAGCAAGGGAGGGAGCCAGTCTCCTTCTGATACCTTGCCCAGGAGGGGAGTAGGGAGTTTACATGAGCCTTTTCATTTCCAAATGAAGTTACATTAACTTCTTCATTCCCAAATGGAGTTACATTAACCTTTTCAGCAGCTGAAAACTGTATATTCCCTTCCCATTCTCCCGCTGTTCCCTAGCTTGTCATGCATTCTTTCAAAAAATCGGGAGTTTTTTAAAATGCCGTGGGACGTGGGACAATTTTTTTTTTTTTTGCAGTTTTTGGCTGGGGCTGGGTTTGAACCTGCCATCGCCAGCATATGGGGCTGGCGCCCTACTCCTTTGAGCCACAGGTGCCACCCCATGGGACAAATTGTTAAAAATCAAGACTGTCCTGCCAAAAGCAGGACATCTGGCCACCTTACTCAGATGTCCAGTGGGTAGGGGAGGAGCAGATAGCAGACACAGCACAGAGCCAGTAGCCAGGACTCCTACAGCCAGCATGGGGAGAGGCTTTTGCTAATTTCTTTATCAACTACAAGATCATGGGTAACATTTTTGTTGATTAAATTTGTTAACATCATCTTGTGCCCCGAGAGTTTATAGGATGTACATTTGGGGTATGGTACATATCCCCCAGGTCTAACACATATTACACAAAGCTGGATATTCATACAACAGTCAGTACAGTAGTCCTTCTGGGATAGCGACAGGATGGATGATGGTTTACATAATACAGTGTCAATCTGCTTAATGTACACACTTGAGGATTGCATCAAACCATGTTCATGTTCCTCAGTGTATTCCAACAAAGAAGATGGACAGTGAGCGTCTCAGCGATTCCAGCACTGCTGTTGGTGTCTAACTGCTTTCAAAATTCCTCTGTGTGGAGGCAGCTGCAACCTCTGCTGAGTCAGACCCTGCTCGGAGCTGATGAACAGAGGGAAACTGAGATCAGGGGCTGGCCTGAGGTGCATAAACTGGACCCTCAGTCAAGAATCTCAATAATGGCTCGGCGCCTGTGGCTCAAGTGGCTAAGGCGCCAGCCACATACACCTAAGGTGGTGGGTTCGAATCCCCAGCCCGGGCCCACCAAACAACGATGGCTGCAACCAAAAAATGGCCGGGCGTTGTGGTAGGCGCCTGTAGTCCCAGCTACTTGGGAGGCTGAGGCAGGAGACTCGCTTGAGCCCAGGAGTTGGAGGTTGCTGTGAGCTGTGATGCCATGGCACTCTACCCAGGGGGATAGCTTGAGGCTCTGTCTCCAAAAAAAAAAAAAAAAAAAAAAAAGAATCTCAATAAGGTGGAGCTGGGCGGCACTTGAGCTTTGCTTTCAAGGCAGTGGGCTTGGCCAAGGGAAGAGTAACTGTGGGGGGTGGGCCTGGAGGATGAGGCAGGGAGGGAGGGCTGTCAGACAGGCAGGAGCCAGCCCACATCATGCTGAGAGCCAGACTCAGGGGTCAGAGAGGAAGGACTGTATTTAAACCTCCCACATGCCCACAATGCCTTGGCTGTCTGGGTGTGTCATGTCCAGTTTCCTGAGTCATTTCATCGGTGTCACTTGCAGTCCTATTGAATCCTCTTAGAGGGGCCAGACAGAGATACAGTCTGAAGTGTGGCTTGATGACAAACAGCTCTAAGGACAGAAGGTGCTTGGCAAAAGCCTGGTATGGAGGAGGGGGTTCCTGTGAGAGGAATGACAGCGGCAGTGGATGAGTCACAGGAGAGGCACAGACAGTGCCATGGCCCACATTACTAGCAGGGAAGCAGATAGGTCACCCTTGTTTTTGGGTGCACCTGTGCAGACACTTAGCAGCCCTCAGTTGTGAGGGGAGAGCTGATCCTCACAAATGCTCTCTGAGCACTTCCTGTGGGCTGGGCACAGTAGGTAGCCTGCCCATGGCTTTCTGCAAGGATCTCATTTGCTTTGTGACAGCCCAGAAAGTGGAGCCCTACTACGTCCTTGCCACAGGGCCGGGCACGTGCCTTTCCCTCTGCCTTGAAAACGACTCTCCTCTGCAGCCTCGCCTTTTTTCATCTCATTAACTTGGGTCTTTGCTTAGGAAAAGGATTTGTTCTGTGATACTTGGATTCAGTCAAAAGGGTGCACTCCAGGATCCATGTGGCTGCAGGTCCCCCACCCAACACACTCCTTTTTCTATGGCGCAACAATAACGACACTTCCTAACTAGTACATGGTAGAGCTTGTGCGTAAATCATGTCTATGAGAAATGTTACATAATTGTGCTCACTTACAGAATCTAATCATTAGAGACATAAGTTTATGAATAAAGGTGTAAAGGGTTTGGCTCAGAATCAAAACAGGTAGTTTGCATACTGGGGCAATTATTAAAATGTATGCTTCCACCACTTATCATCTGAAATTCTAAGTTTTGAATGTTTTTGCTCTCCAACAGTGCTTCTCAGTGCTTGACAGAAATATACAACTCTTTAACTGGCTTTTCACTGGCCACTAAAAGTTCTCTCCATGGTGGGGTAAAGCCCACAGTAAGCACCAGACTTAAAGGCACATCAAACACGTTCTACATAAACAGCTCACATAAAGCCCACGCTGACCTCCCCTGTTTCAGATGTGCCCTTTATCCCTCCAAAAACATTTCTTCTCGTTTTATCCAAACTGTCAGCATGGTAAAATTTTATTTTGTTGCCATAAAAAAGCTTTTATTATCAAAGCAATAACGTGTTAAAAGGAGATGACCACGGCAAAGACTTTACAGTTTGTTACACAGTTAATCACAGAGATAAAGTGTCTTCTTATAAAATGTTTCTACTGTCTTGATTCCTTTTTATAGGAGGCTAATATTAATAACAATATGAAAAGATTCAGAAAGCCTCTTCAGTAGTAATAGATTGATCACTTTCTTCTCTGTGAAAGACTGTCTTTAAATTTGGAGACAAGCTTAGAAGCCTTGAAGGGCCACGTCCAATCTAGTGCTCTTCAGAAATACTGATGCCGGGGAGGGAAGTGGCCACAGGACCCTCAGTGGGTGAGAAGCTGGAGAGCTAGAACTTGCCAATGGATATGGAGGAATTAAAGCAGAATTTCAAAGGGAATTTAAAGAAATCAAACTGTGACAGCAGCCAGGGTCAGATGCTAACGAGTCAAAGTGAGGACATATTCCATCTCCACTGCTTGTGCCTCAGGGAGACTGGAGCGGGAGAAATTGCCAGGGACCAGCCCAGCCCACACAATTTTGCTTGAGGACCTTCTTGAGGATGAAGTGCTTCAGCTGGAGCTTCCTTAACTCCTCACCTTCCTTCCCTCATCACACTGGGAAGGCCCGGCAGTGGCTTGGGACCCAGCGGGAGGAAGAACCTGATTTCGCAGCCGCATCACACAGAGAGAGGAGGCAGGTGCTGCGCGGAGGGGCTAATGCTAACGGGACTTTCTGCCTCTCGGTATGAAACCATTTCTCCCCACGGTGGCTCTGCTCCTTAGTATTGCATAGGAGGAAGAACTGTGACCAACAGCTCAGGAATGCCAGCTGGACTCCTGACAACCTACGGTGTCCAGCAGCCACCATGTGGACCCTGAGCTGGGGAGCTAGTGTGCCTAGTACTCACCAGCACAGAGGCGAGAGGGGCCTACACTGCCCACCAGTTCAGGCATCTGAATTCCTTGCCCTGGATGACAGGGCAGGCAGACTTCCTTTGTACAGTTAAAGCATGTGGTTCTGTTCCCATGGGTACCATTTCCAGTTTAACTCCCCAAGTATTACCAGCAATTCTTGGGCCCAGGAAAAACTAGTCAGGGGTTTCAGCTCACCCATTTCTCAACTATTGCAGCTGTCCACAAAGATTCTTCCCTGGCTTGATGGCCACAGGGCCACAAATGCAGCAGGGTCAGGCCACCCGCAGCCCTGACTGTGAATGGCACCCATACTCCTGCACACTGCCAACTCCTGGTTCTTCCTTTCTCTGTCCCGCTCCCTGTACTGTCCCCTCTTCGACATTCTGTCTGCTGGTTAGCGGGGTCACCCTCCTCGCCCAGTGCCCCCCACTCCTTTTCCTTCCCTTTCCATGTAAAGTCTACTCCAGAAATGGCTCTTGTACTCACCTCTCTACTCCACTGTCTCTGATGTAAACCTGTGTACATTTCTCAAGCACTTGGCTATATGTATTTGTTTCTTTATTGTTACAGTGCTAAGATTCCTGAGTCTATCACCTCCCACTCTGTACATTTTTATATTTAGGTTTAGAACAATTATTTTCATAACTGGAAAATAAAAACGGAACTCTTTTGTTTCTGAATTCAGCAATGCTGACAAATTGATCTTTCTGAAGATTTCCTAATTCCATGGTGTTATTTGGTGAACATACAAAACCCAATATACATGTCTATAGCATGTAAACGAGAATCAGGGGATAAGCCTTTGAAAGCTGCCTCCTGAAGGTGCCTGTAAGGGAAAGTAGCCGTACCTCCTAGCACCGACCACGCTCAACACTCAGAGCAAAGTAAAAATCCCTGTGTCCACCAACGCCAACAGCTGCATTTAATTGCCAATCAGGCTATGCCCATTTTATTCTACTTCTCTTATCAGAGGTAATACCTTGCAGTAATGTCTCTTAGTCTGCATATTTCATGTTGCAATCATACAATGATTGAAACTACATTAATGAATGGTTCTTTGTACGGTCTCAGGAACACTTCTGGAAGGAAACACGCAGATTTAGCGAAAGAACTAGCTCTTAACACTTACGAAATTCTGGAGTTCTTCAAAAAGGACATAATTAATTAAAAAAGAAACCTATAGGGATTCCTTTTTCTTCTTGGAATTCTTAAAATGACAGAGTTGCAAAATCCTATAAAGTCTACAAATCCCACAACACCAAATGTTCAACTGAAAAATCTGTGTTCCTCATAGACCTCCATTTAGAATTTTATATATGACTTTGCTGAATAATAGAATGTTTTTATCTTTACTAACTGCTTCTTAGTGTGTTCTCTTTCCATGGAGATCACAATTCAGAAAAGTAATGTAAATGAATTTCAGTTTCTATCACCATAAAAATGACATGGCTGCCCCCACCCCACTCCCACCTTTTTAAAGCTACAACCTGTGGAAAGGGAAAGCAACATTATTCTCTGCGATGTTAATTATCTTCCAGCGCGAGGATACCATGTAAGGAACTGAGTTAACATTCTTCACATTTTTACTTCATTTTACAATGAAGCTCATTGTTTAAAAAACCAGAAAACATGGAAGCAGGATAAAATGAATCAGATTGCAAAATAAAACTAAATAAGGCAGACTCCCTCCTTGTCTCATACACAAAATAGAGATGATCACTCTGAACACTGTTATATTTCCCTCCAAAAAAGAAACTGAAGAAAAACGGCCTATGCACACGCCATCGTGGTTGTTGAACATGAACAGAAATTGGAAGAGACTGGTGTGGTGGAAGTATCAGAGACACTAGCTCCGTCCAACTCACTGCAGGCTTCCTGACTTGGCCCTCGGCTGAAAGGGGAGGGGACTCTTCCTGTTTAGGGCCCTACAGCTCTTCTCTGCCCGCACCTCCAGGAACCTCCAAGCTCATGTGCTGCCACTGCCCCAGCCCAGGCTTCCAAAGTTTATCAAATATTAAATATTGAAATTTTATGTACTCACTTTTTATTCTAAGAAGTAGACTTTCCTAATCATTAATATATAGATTAGCGGTAGTACACATACATAATTTAGAAATTAGTTTTCCGATGTGGGAGGGATGTGCTCAAAATTCATGTACGGATGGAGTGAGACCCAGGGAATGTACTCCTCCCCAGCACACTGCAGCCTTTCGTGCAGCTGGTTCCTTGTGTGGTTTTTTCCCTGCATGGAATCTTCTTTCTCTCTTCTTGTGTCACATGAGATCTGACAGTAGAGATGCTCCCCTCCCCAGAGCACAGCTCCATTCCAGCTTCTTTCTGTCTGCCCCCACTAGACCTTGTGCCGTCCTTATTCCTCAGTCTTTTCAGCAGTGCTGCAAGTGTCATCCCCAGGCACTGACATTCGCACTCACTGTACTCATTAAATGCGGATTCCTGTGCCCCACCCCTACACGCATGGAACCATCATCTCTTGGAATGGGGCCTTGTGCATGAGATTTGAAAAGTACCTGCTTGGCACACATTCAGCTACCTTATCAAATGGACGAATAAAGACAGGGGAAGAGAGAAGTAGAGATGCCTGGCAAGACTTGAAAGGGGAAGGACAGCTGTTTTGGTGGCAACTTTGGCCATTCACAAGGGGAGATCCTTTTGTTTTACTTTTCATCAAACAATAAATAGTAAAAATTGTGATGAAATATCCATATCTCAGAGCTGAGATCCTCTGTACACTAAGTAAACAGGAAGTTGGAAAAGGACAACTTCTTCCCAATCTCTTGGTCCAGAGGAAAAGAAATTTCCTAAATGCTACTCCGGAAGGGAAGAGAACAAACCTCAATTAATCATGTATCATGAGCCGGGCAAGTGATTTTCTAGCATGATCTGATAAATGTTTAATCTTGTATAATACAAATTTTCACAAAACTTCTACAAAGTGATAGCAGTATCCTTAGCTGAATAGGAGTTAAGAAATTCTAGCTTCAAAGCTAGAGATGAGATGGAGATGAGACTTAACCCTATCCTGGCTAGCTCTATACCCCATGTCTCCTAATTTAAGAGGTTAGTAAGCCTTGGAAAATATGGGTTTTATTAGAATACGGCCTAATAAGGGTCAAGAGTTTACAGTCACGGGAAGGATAATGTAATACACGTAAAACGAATTCTATTACATTGGCTCTTTAGGCAAAGCCTTTCTGTATGATTTGTTGCTGTCTTAGATGATAAGTTGCCCAAAATGACTTCTTAGTCTCACTGTACCATCCAATAAATAGAAATAAGCCCTGAGATCCGCTATGAAATTGTGATATAGGATGTCTCACATTTTGACATTATGGTATGTTTTATATTTATACTAAAATATAAGAACTAATTCATCTTATTTTTTCCAAAACACATGGGTTATGCTATAAACTGAAAGAGAAAGATCGTACTCTAGTACCTTACGGAAATATGTAGACAGAACAATTTCCTTAATTCCTTTTTATCTTTTTATATGAGAATAGAAACTAACAATTTTTAGAAGTATGTTACCAGGCTGGTTGATCGGTAGCTTTCATTTGCTGAAAAAAACTGGACATCTTTCTAGATTTCAAGCTGAAATCAAATGCAACTTTAGTGCCAGCAAAGCTGACTTCAGTGCTGAGTGTATGGCCGCTGTAACGTATGGAGGTAATCCACACATGTAGCTCAGGAAGGCTGTTACTACGAGGCACTATTTATGCTGGTTTCCTGGGGACTGTACCTAAACTGAAAAGGCCAGTTCTGTGCTTTCTGTATTTATCAACCTGCCCTTCCTGCACGTCAACTGATTCATTCAGCCCTTGTAGAGGCCCTGGGGAAACATCTATTGCAGAGAAAAACCTCAGGGAGGAAAGAAAATAGGAAAAGAGAAGCTTTCACCTCCAAAGAGCGAGCTATGCCTATTTAGAAAGACATGTATTCACAAATGAGGCAAGGTCTGAAACACACTGGACCACTGGGACTTGCCTTAGTCACAAAGTCACAGGAACCTTGAGTTTTCCCGTCTTATATAGTATTTGCCCTTTTCACAATTTCAGAACAGATCCTGGAGCTTATTTCTGTTTATTGGACTGGTGCAGAGTAAGAAAAAGGAGTCATTTTGGGCAATTTTTCACCTAGACAGCGACAAAAACCATACACATGGCTCTCTTGAGGCATAAATATATTATTACCTCTTCCATTGTCTCTCGGTTTCCTTGGAAAGTGGACATTTATCCCCATACCGTGGATTCTTTTAGTATTCCAGCATAGGAGTAAATATTGGGTGTGAGGAGAGGGAACAAGTTTGTTTAATTTCCTTCGCAGGGTGCTTTGTACAAGTCACGAGCAGGTGGGCATTTAGAAAAACCGTTTGATGAGAAGGAATAAGTCCAAAAGTCTTGTTTGTACAGGTTTTGATCAATGAAAACATTGTATTCATATCCATAGCAGGCAGACACAGAGGCCTTTTAGTAAAATTGTTTTAAAATAAAAACACATTCCAAACTCTTGATTTTATTAAAAAACAAAAACAAGAACACACAACCCAAACTCTCGATCTTTCGTCTTCACTGCATGCTTAGTCAAAGGAGCTGGCAAAAATCTAGTAATCGTTAAATATATTCCTGATAATTAAGTAGGGCATTGAACGCTGTGTAAAATGATTATATAACAATGCCAATGACTGACAGGGCTCCTGAAGTTGGCTCTCCTACTGATAATCCCATTATAAACATGCCTTGCTGAATGGCACAGAGAAAAGCATCATTCTATTACAGCACAATGATACTGCTCCAGACACTCTCCGTTCTAGTGTGTACACCAGGGGTGTTTACTATTTCAGTTAGATTGGTTGGATAATGGAATCTCTACTCATTACTCACACATGTATCAACATGCTCTGTGTGACTGGACTCAAAAGCCAAGTTTGCTTATTGTCCCAGCATCTGTTCTGTGACACAGATCTGATTCTAGGACCTGTTTCTTCTAATACATATTCCCCCATACTTATTAAAGTATACATTGCTCGACAATACCAATGATTCTCTTAATTAAGAGAGAGTAATTAAATAGCCAACAAATATTTGTTCGACCACTACTGAAACATAAGATGTGCAAAAAGACCTTCTGTTTCATTCCGTTTAAATAGCACAAGGGCTGGCACACCTGAGTGTCACTGGCCTCACAGTAGTTGGACAGATGCTAGGTACGCCCAAGAACACCAAGTGATATAGCTGCCTGGCCAGTGCCAAAGAACAGACATTTCTCAACCAGACATTTAATGGAATAGTTCCCTGCTGTATTTATCTCACATGCCTCAGATCTTCATCCCAATCCTCGTCCCCACCGCGATATGTGATTTTATGGCAAAATGAGGAAAAGACTCAGGTAGAAACTGAATAGCTAATGAAAGCGACTGCCTATCATTAGCTACAACTTTCATTTCTTAATTTTTCCATTTTCTTCCAAAGACTGAGTTGAATTCTATAATGAAATACAGATAAAAAAGTAAAGCCCTGAAATTTCTTCATGTCAATGTAATTGTTTTTCCCATATCAATGAGGCCAAAAATATGATTCTACCTTTAAAATGTGTAGCTAGAGGATTTATGTTTCAAGAAAAAAATAAAAAAACTTCCTATGCATTGATATGGAGAAGGAAAGCACTATAGTATGGTTTTTGGTTATGTAAGTGATTGGGAAGGAAATTCCCTCTCTCATATCTCCAGAGGTGGCTTAGGAGGGCAACTTAGAGGCAGACAGAAAGTCAGGGGTGTTGTAAGGGAGGAGCCCCATGGTGCCCAGCAGGACTGAGGACTCCCTCTGCCTCTCATTTTCCTCTCAGCCAAGCTCTTCCAGAACTATTGACTTGTTGGGCCAGAGAATTCTTGGTCATGGGGGGCAGGAGACTGTCTTGTGCCTTCTAAAATAGTTAACAGCGTCCTGGCCTCTACCTAGTGGGTGCCTCTGGCACTCCCTCCCTGTGGTTGTGAGAGCCAAAATGATTTCCAGACCAGCTATCTCTTGGGGGGCAAATTCCTTCCCTGAAAACTCTCGCTCTGGACTCAGACATATCACTCCCTTTGCAGGACCCTCCACCTGCAGTTTTCAACCACAGAAGCCAAGTGAATCAGCTGGGTTTTTTTTTTTTCTTTTTTAAAAAAAGTATATTCCCAGGATCATTCCAGGCCAGCGGAATCAGTTATCTCTAGGGCTGGCACTTAGGTACGGGATGACCACAAAACTCTTAGGAGTTTTTAATTACAACGTCTATTCATATACACTAGTATGGAAAGAAGTACATTTTAACTTACAGGCATCATCTTTCAATGTTAAGTTATTCATAAAGACAACAGATAAAAAACCCAAAGGACACAGTGAAACTGGGCTTTTACAGGTATCATTCTTTGGAGAGCCAGCTATCAAACAAAAGTAGCTAAAATTTGGAGAAGGGCAGGAAGCAACCCATGTGGCAAAAATCAGCTGTGATGAACCTGCAAAAGTGGGGGGGGGGAAGGCCTTATTTGGACTCTAAAGTGGCTCCAAGGACACAGGTTTCAACAATTTGGGCATCCTAGAGCAAGAAAGTGGGAATATGGGAAGGACCGTTGCAATGCTTATTCCGAAATGCAACAGCCCTACTGGTAATCTTTGGGAGGCCTTCTCATGCTGACTTCCTAGAAAAAGGGCAAAATATTTAAAGCATCACAGTGATGACATCTGTGTGCGTGTGGCCACCCTGTTGATCACCCTGATAATCTGTGCATGGCTTTGCTTGGCTACCAGCAGGGCTTCAGAAGCAGACGAGAGGGATTTGAGGGATATGAAAGATAAACTATCTCAAAATAGCTTTTTCATCAGCCTGAAATTCCCACTTTTAGAGTTATTCTTTTGGCTGGGGGAGAGCGTCTCAAGAGCATTCGTTAACATGCAAATATGTCCCTTTCTTGGAGGAGGACACATGGTCATCAAAAGGATGAGTCAGTAGTTACACAAGACAAATGCGTTTCTATGGCAAAAAGAAAGGAAAGGGCCGTGGGGGTGCTGTGCTACGTGTCCATGGCAGTGGAGGTGTCGCTGGGAGGGGCCTGGCCTGCAGGAGGAATCAGAGGCCCTCCCTGTCTATGCTGCGGAGGAAGGGACTCCAGGAGAGGGAAAGCCGGCACAGGAAGGGGAAGTGGGCAAGGGCTCAGGCTGGGGGAGCTGGAACTCCTGACCTATTTTCAAATCCTGCTTGGGCCAGACCTGGCAATGCTTCAGGAAAAAATAAACATGAAGCACTGGAACTTTTGGCCCTTTTACAGAGAACATGTGCTTCCACTGAGTTTCCTTTCCCATCTGAAAGCAAAGCAGCCTGAGAGCACTGCCCTTTCCGGCCCTCATCCTCTGCAACCCCTTTATTCCATCCCCACCCAGCACACACTAGCCCCCGACTCATTATTGGCTTCCATTTTCTTCCAGAGTGCTTTAATTACATGTTAAATTGACAATAGCACCTGACAGAATTTTTACAGCTCTGTTTTGAAATCCCTTTCCCCAGCATATGGCAGAACTATCAAGTATTATTCTCTCTCCTCCATGGTTTTGGCATGTGAACGTTTTAGTGCTCATTTTAAGCCTTCACAATCAACTTGGACACACACACACAGAGGAAAAGTGATGAGAAGCTAGACTAGTTTGCATACAGAACAATTAAATCTGGCATCTGTGATTCCCAAGGATGAATATTTTCCAGTTGTGGTGGAAGGACAAGCACAGTGAAGAGAAACCAGCTGTTTCACGTTAGCTCCTGATGTGATTTTTTGCACAGATGCTCAGGTTGCAGAATTTATTTTCTGTTAATACACATGGTGAGAGCATTGTGTTATCTTTGTTCTCCACTTACACCCCCGATTCCTTCTGGGAACTGAGAATCCTCCATGTTCTGGCCATGGAGCCTTCTGTCACTGTGCCAGCTTTGATTTTATGTTTTAGCTACTTAATAGTTTGCTTCAATAACTGTATTGAACAAACCATTCTTCACAGCCTGATTGGGAAAGATAATCATTTAGCTCATTTTACCTTGATGTGTGCTCACTTGGTATTGAGGATGTGCAAATAAATGCTTTCTCCCAGCCTCTCGAAATCATCATTCTCATGACTTCCAAGAGTATTTTTTTGTGAAATTTAGTCAAGTAGGACTTTACACCCTTAAGCTGGCACTTGAATAGCAAGGTGAATATTTAGAATATTTTATCTAAGAGTTCCTATTTCTCAACCATACACAACATCTGCTAAGTACGTTGGGGTTAAGAGAATTGGGTGGCCCAAAGTGGGGAAAGGGAAAAAGGAACCGGAAATGGAATGCATATGTCCACATCTTCCGAATCTAGATATACCCTATGATGCAATCTTCAGGTTACAATCATATTGAAATGAATGGTGCTACATTCAGGGTTCTCTCTAATGCTTAAAGTATATGATTTCATTGTCAATAGGAAAGCTTCATTTAAAAAATAAATTTAAGATTTTTTAAAAAAAATTCATCATTTTCTCCCCCTTGGAAAACAAGAAGGAGGCTTTATTCAAGCACATCACCATATTTGCTGGGTTGCAGACACATATCTGGAACCACTTCAGAGTTTTTCCATTTGGCAGACATGCATGTAAATGGTTGATGTAAAGAAACAGTACCTTGGTTTTATTTTTAAGTTAACATTTATGGAATTATTGTAAGACCATTTTTTATTAAGGGTTAGAGCACAAACCAAGTGCTGATGTTTCCTCACTTTATAGCAACAGTATACCCAAAATGGCCGATCTAAATGTTTTCTTCTTGGGTTTGGAGCAAAAGTGCCATTTTGTTAAGTAAGTGGCTTTTAAACAACAGCATGACTTGGCAGAGCTCATTCAGAAGGGATCCTTTCCATCAGCTTAAAACCCAATGTGAATTACAAGTAGAGAAAAGATAACACAACTTCCCTGGGTGCTGACTTTCGTGGCCCCCATGCTTTTAGCTCCTGAGGAGTAACACACTCAGAGAATCTGTTATAAACCTCAAGATGTCTTGTGACCTATGCGATGTTCATTTTACTAAGAAATAAAATAAGAAGTACTCAGAGCAGCTGGAGGAGAGAGAGGTAATTCGAGGTCATTGCTACACTTTGTCAATTAGTGTGTGAGTCATTCAGATGGAAGGTATACACAGGCCTCAGAGGACGAAGTGATTCTAAAATGCATACAAAAGAATAAGACAGAGTGGTCTTCTCTGAGCAGCTAGCTAATGCCTTCAGACAAGGGTTGACAAGCTACAACCCCCACGGCGGGATCTGGCCCACTGTATTGCTGCATCCTCCAGGGCTGCCTCTGTGCCGCAGTAGCAGAGCTGGGCAGTTACACAGAGACCATAAACCCCTAATGCTCAAGGTAATTACTAGCTGGTCTCATAGAGATAAGTCTGCTGACCCCGGCTCTAGAGAATAGGCCTGGAAGTTGGGTATACTTATACATAGTAGGGTGACTTACTTAGGAAGTTAGATGGGAAAGGTCATATAGCTATAAAATAATAATAATGAGAACACCTTTCATTGGTGTGGCATCTTTAACTTCACTAGGTACTCCATCGTATCCTTAGAGCTGCTCTGAGCTATGCACTAGGTTAGGGTTTGATGAAACAGACGGGGTCCAGTGACATCCGCATGCTACGGTGAGGGGAGGGAGTGAAGGACAGTGAACCTTGAAGCACCTGTGAGGGACTGAACGACAGGAAGGAGATGGTTTTCTCTCAAGTTCCTGGTGTCCTCTGCACCTTTAGGATCTTATAGTATATGTAGCCGCTGGTTTAATATTCATGAATTTTACATTAGGTTACTGTTAAGCTTAATCCTTATAGTTTTATGCAACTCGACAGTTTCTGCTAAAAAGCACATCCATGGTGAGGTAAGGACTTGGGATGGGAAAAACATGCAGAAGATGTGATTGAATTCTGGACTCACAGAAGGCCAGCGAGATAACAGGGAACATGCTAGCTGAGCCTGGCTGGGCATTATAGATGTGTGCTTTCTTTCGCCTACGGTTCTTCTCTCTCTTTTGGTGTCAGCACCTTGATTTTCTGCTGGAGAACCATGGCTCTTCCTCTCTCAGTGTGTGGGTTTGAGGTGAAGTCATCCAGCTGCTAACTCTGTGGAAAGGGCATGACTCCAGCCTGGCTGGTGGGCAGATTCCAGCTCTCTCGCACAGTGATTGGTTTTGAACAGATGTATGAACCAACCCAGCCAATAAAGTTAGGCCTTAGACTTTTGCTAGAACTATGGGAGTAAGACCTTCAGATATTAGGGACTAAGTAGTACATAAGTTGGGAGTCACAGAAGGTGGTAGAGGGGGTCATCTTTGCTGTCACATGGAGAGATGCTGCCTAAGAATGAAGGGAGGATGGAGCAGAATGAGGAGATTGTGGGCAACACCGAGATAGGAACGGGGTAATGGAAGAGAGACAGAGAGAGAGAGAGTCTTGAGAACACCTTCTAGAATCTTCATATACTCAGCCAATAAATTCTCTTACGTCTTTAACTGGTGTGACTTGGTTTCTGTCACTTGAAACTGAAAGAGTCCTAACAGTTACACTAAGAACATTTTTCAACTGGTGAAAACTTAACCTTTACTAACAGATATTTAACTTCAATTGTGGATGTGAAGAAACATACAGGGCTCAAAGAAATGCCTTCCATCAAAATCACTTTCAGGGCCGGGCAGAGTGGAACCAAAACCATATTGGCGCACCATTTCTTAATTCTAGTCTTAAGGATGCCCAAGACTAGAATTCTATCATTAAGCTTACATGTGATATTTCTGAGTTTTGTTAAGGGAATTTTTCTTATTTTAGAATTATAGTGCTCAAAAATGTTTCCTTAGGAGCAATCATGATATTAGCCTGTCAGGGATTTGTTAAAGATACTATTTTTGAAGTTTTGTTCTGTATCGTTCACATACTTTGGGGCCAACTCTAATGAATTATGTCTGCCAGGTTACTTTTTATCCAAATACTTTGTCATCTTTTTTATTCCCAAGATATATCCTTCTGCCTGCAGGGGTTTAAAAGAATCTGCTGGAGAGTTATTCTGTCATGTTTATGTATTAAATAAACAACATTTTCCATCTGATGCTCTTAACCTATCTCAACAGCTCAAGCCCCATAAATTTATAGTTCATTTACGGCTCCTAAGTCGAATTACTTACCAGTTGTGTAATTCAGCAAAGGCAGCTTTGATCTTCTTCACGGAACTGTCCACTTCTTCCTTGATCATGACGCGGTATCTAGTGAGGGAGACAGTGCAGCGTTGCAAATCCTTCACTGATTTCTCAATATTTGGGCCTAAAATTGATGTTAAGAGAAAGAATTGTTAACTTGACCACTTTATCCTTTCTTGTAAGCAAAACAACAAAACAAAGCAACTAAGCCACCAATAAAAGAGAGTCATCTTTTTTTCTTCTCTGTTTTTCTTTTAAATCAACCATGATAAGCACTAAATCTTTTGCTTTTCAATGGAAAAAAAGGAAAGTTCTGCCAGGAGAATGTTTACAACCCAGAGTGGCGGTTCAGATGGCACTTCAGACTGCTATTATTTCACCAGTGGGGTCTCTGGCTGGGCCCTTTGGGGTATTCTTGTCCTTTGGGCCCTGGGGAAAAAGGGTCTGATCATCATGTTCTATCACAAACAGCAGCGTCTTAGAATCTGATATGTCTAACGACCATTTGTACTGCTGGCTTTCTCTATAAACACCACTTTGCATGGTTAAAAGCCAGCAGGGCTTTTGGAACAAGAAAATGACACAGAGATTGGGAGAGGTACAAATGAGCTAGAGAGAGGATAGAGCATTGGTGCCAGGTATGCTGGCACTGGCCCCATCTTCCTGAGCCAGGCGTGTAATTAGAGCAGCAGTGCTGAGAGCGGCTCGATGGGTGCCCATCTCGTCTGGTTTCCTGAAACTGTCACCGGGGTCTACAGATCGTGGATAGCAAACAGGCAGACTGTATTCATCCCAGGAAGGGCATGTTTCTTAGGAGAAAGAAATACCTCTCAAGAAAAGTGAGAAAGTATTTCAAACCAAAGCCAAGGAAATCAGATACAGCTAAGGCCGAATAAGAATAATATTATTTCATCTTCTGGGAATCAGAAAGGAAGTGGTTTATCCATTTCATTTTAATACAGTGATATATCAAGTTTATCAAAGCACAAAAAATCATAATAATACAGCATGTGAAATATAAAACCCTCTTTTCAGTATTAAATGGTCTGAAAGGTCTAGCATAGAACTGAATTTCATGAGGAAGACCATAATCTGAAAAAGACAGGTCAGCCTTCAGACTCATCTTCATTCAACGCAAATCAAGAACTTGTATATAAGGGGAACATCAGTCTCTTTTAGCATTCACATTTTTAAAAGCGCTCCTGGATGAACACTTGCTTTGTGAGATATTGGGGCAGAAGGTTTTTGTGGTACCAGTTTATCCATGCCGACAAAGAGAAGAATGGCCACGGGGGGCAGGGAAAATGGATGTAATTCCACTTAAATATTCAAGACCTTTGATTAAATGGGAGGAATCACATCTGCCTTTCAATCTATGTGGGTCACAGGCAGAAATGCAATTTCACGTGCTTTCTCTTCACTAAGCCGCATCTTTTGGAAAGTTCTGTCATTCTGGCACTTCTCTGTGTGTACAAAATATGTTGAATCATTTGTGCAAAAGAAATCACTTTACCTCTTTTCTTTGCCAGCTCATCTGGCTTTATTTCAAGATGAGCTGCAGGGGCATTGGACTTAACAGGAGATGTTTTTGCCTTAGGCTTGCTTGGGTTACAAGGCTGCTCAGCTGACCACTGTAGGCCATCTGACCTCTCTGCTGTTCCGTGTATAGGTTTGGGGTTCCCATCTAAGGATTGTTTCTGTTGCAGTAGTCTGTTGCCTTCTGTAAGAAAACACCAAATAATGACTGTGAAGTGATAAACTAAAAACACTGATGATAAAATGATGAGGGTGCCAAGATGTTCGTTTTTGTTTACATTCTGGCAATGATGCCTTTCACTGCAAACAGTCAAGAAAGTGTTTTCATGGAATCCCCAGAAGATTAGAGGATATACTAGAAAGAGCCTTGTGTTTAAGAGTCAGAAGCCCTGGGTGTGTGTTTCGGCTCTGGTAATTACTTGCAGAGTGACCCTGGGCCAGCCTCTGTACATTTCTAAGCCTTAGTTTCCTCACCCATACCTATCCAGGAAGGTTATTAAAGGGATTAGAGAAGATGAGCAGGGTTCCCCCTCACCCTCATTCCAGTAAAGGCTTAGGATTTTTACCTATGATTTCATGCTGAGGCTTTAAAAACGTAGCCCTCCTCTCTCCAAGTGCTACAGTAATGTCTTGTGGTATTTTATTCTGAATTAATCAAGGCAGAGGAGTGATTGGAGATAGGGCAAGAATGAAGTGACAACAAGTACTATAATCACTGCATCTAATTTATGGAGGGCTTAAATCAGGAAACATCATCATAGTATCTCAACTACATTTAAAATCCAGGGAGTTAGATTCTCTCTGGAGCTTTAATAGATGTGGCAATAAATTAGCAGCATGTCGCTTTCAGCATCTTTTAAAGGCAGGTTCCTATTTAGTTCTTGCTGGAGTGAATTAAACGGCACCTTAGTGGTCAGAAGAGGAAATGTATCACCCTTAACATCTTACTACCGGGGAGCTTTGGGTGTGAAAAAAGGGAGGCCAGTGTGCTTTGGAAGGCCAGGTTCTTAGAGAAAGCTTGAAGAGACCTAAGTTCTGACATTCCCCAAGCCTCGCATGACTTTGTGGGAATGCCTTCACTTCTCTGGGTCACGCTCAAACACTCGGTCAACCCCAGACCTCCTTTCAGATGGTCACTCCCATTTCCACTTCTCTCCACTCCCACAGTGCCTCATAAAAACTTCACGCATTATATTTTAACACAAGGTCTCCGTGTCTGCCCCTCACCCCTGCCCTGCATAGGCTATGACCTTCTAGAGACAGACACTGAGCCTTATTCAGTTTTAAATCCCTGGTACTCGTGTGTGGCTCAATGGCTTTCTGTAGCATTATGATTGAATTAAAGTACATTCAAAATGATTTCGTAGAAAAAAATAAGAAATGATGAACACACTTCCTGACACTGCTGCAAATATTAGAGACCACACTTGAGGAAAGTAGAAAAGAATATGATCTGAGCCATAATCAACTCGCTTTTAGACACTAGCCCATTTACGACCAATATAATTTGACTCTACTTGAATCCATCATTCATAACACATACATCAAGAAAACACAACATACTTTTTATGTGCTGAATGATGAGTAACCTTAAAAATTTACTTACAGTACACAAAAAATTGTTCAGCAAAGGCAGTAAACAAAGTGAGTACTAAAAACAGCATTTCCTCCAGTAATAAAACAGATTCAAATAGTAGTGCACAATTTTATCTTTAGTTACACTGCAGTGGAATTTCACTACAGGGCAGAGGTTTTCAAACTTCCCTGTGGAATGTTTCCCTTGGTACTCATTACAAATGCAAATTCTCAAACTCCACCTTCGCGGATTCAGATTCAGCGGTGGGTCCAGCATTCTGTTCGCATGTGATTCTGTCAAAGTGCAGACAGACAGTATAGCCACCCTGAGAAACCCCACTGTAAAAGATGAGAAATTCATTTTATAATGACTCTATAAATGTTTGTGCTGAAACAGTAGATAAGTCCAAGCTGGCTCCAACTCATTCCCTCCTTAGATCCCAGCTGAGATTCAGGCTTGAGGAGACATCATAAATTGAGAATTTAAAACATGGTGCACAATGTAGTAAATTAGTCATATTCTTAAAAATAAGGGATTTATGTTAGAGCCTAATGGACCTTAGGCAATAGGAAAAAATTATTTTGTTGAAATGAAAAAGAACTTTTAACAAAAGACAACCATGCAAAAGAGCATGGACTCATTAACCTGGAGCTGAAAATATTTTGTGTATCAGAGATCTCATATTTGGGGTATTGGTTTATTTCATCATTCTACTAACCATACTAATTGAGACATGTAAGAGGCAGTATTTTTTTTTTTTTAAACTGGTGGAATCAATGAACACTTTAAAAGGTTTAAACTTCTTGAAGACCACTTGGATATATCTGCACATTGGCTGTTTAGATCTGTCTCCAAATACAGTAAAATGTTGGGTCTCTTTCAGAAGAAAACTGGTGGAGAGTTATGTAGGGATAACAGAATTAGGTTCATCTTGACCACAAATCTTGACAATTCCAGCAATAGATAATGGGAGTTCCTTCCTGGATACAGTAACTTTCCTCTAATGTTACAGGCCAGAAATACCATCAGTCTCTAGTTCTCTGGAATCCACTTGTAAACTGCAATAGATTGTAGCTCAATGGGAACTGATTCACATAAACCTGCATTGTCCAGTAAGGTGTCCATTAGTCCCACAGAGCTACTGTGTCTTGTCCAAATTGAGATGTGTTATTAAGTGTAAAAGACTCATACCCTGAATTTAAAGACTTAGTACAAAATAAATAAGAAGTTAAAAAATTTTGAATAGTTTAAAAAATAGTGATTACATGTTGAAATGATAGTATTTTGAATATAAGCTAAATAGAACATAGTGCCCAATTTAATTCACCTATTTCTTTATACTTTTTAAATGTAGCTACCATAAAATATAAAATTATATATGCATTATATGTCTATTGGATAAAACTAATATAAAATAGGGAGCATGAGGTTGGTGATCTACAATGTATAATCGCTACTAATTTATATTCTAGAATAAGAGAGTATTTATTCTAGTAATGCCTTAAAATAGCCTCTGTGATTTCCACATGAGAAAACTGGTGACAGGTGGTGTATGCCTTGTTTATCATTACTCTATATGCTTGGTACCTAGGAAGCACACGATAAATAACGAATTAATGAACCATCATTGCTTCAGCATCGTGCATGTCTAGGGAGGGAGCCTAGTACGATATGAGCTTCTGGCTGTGTCTTTATCTAATATTCATCAGATCTATGAACCAGAGTAGCCACATCTTAGAAAGAAAAGTTATCTCTGGTCGGGCGTTCCCAAGTTGCATAGATTTCAATAAAAATTATATATAGCAGGATGCCAAAATATGAAATAAAATACACATTTTTAGAGATTTTGCTGCAAGTAAAATCAATCCTTCCCCCAAAGTGTATGAACTGCAGCTAAAATGGATGTGCATAGCATGTCTAGGTGCACTTGACCAGTAACGGCACCTTCAATTCTACTTTGAAAAGTAATACAAAGATAACATCTCGTAAAATGTGTATACATTTTTTGGTACCCTCTATATTTCAGTTTAGACCTTGTCCATGTTTCTAAAAACAACTCCCAGAAGCTTGTATTTTTGAATGCAACTATTACCTGAATCTTCCTTTGATTAAAAATACTTATCAAATTCCAACATAGACAATGCATGACTTCCTGAGTATAACTTCGGCTTTTGATTCAATTAGACTCCACAAATACATATGGAATGTTCACAATATGTTAGCTCTGGCTTATTTATAGGAGATAAATGAGACATAGTCTCTCTGACCTTAACAACTAGTATATTAAATGTGAAAAATTAATATAAGACTATACAATTATAAATCTGAGTTGCTCTTTCCCATTGAATTGTCTCAGTACCTTTGTTAAAAATTAATTGACTATACATGTGTGGGTCTGTTTCTGTATTCTGTTCCACTAATCTAGTTGTTGGTCCTCACACCACCACCATATTGTCTTGCTTGCTGTAAATATAGAGCAAGATTTAATGTCAGATGATGTGTGTCTTCCAACTTTACTTTTCTATTTTGTGGAGGGGTGGAGGGACAGTTTCACTTTGTCACCTTCAGTAGAGTACTGTGGCTTCACAGCTCATAGCAACTTCAAACTCTTGGGCTTAAGTGATCTCTTGCCTCAGCCTCCTGAGCAGCTGAGGCTATAGGCCTCTACTATAGGCTCCTGCCACAATGCCTAGCTAGTTTTCTATTTTTTTTTAGTAGAGAAGGGATCTCCCTCTTGCTCAAGCTGATATTCTGTCCTTTTCTTTTTCAAGATTGTTTTGATTACTTAAACTGAAGGATCAACTTGCCTATTTCAACAAACATCAGTAGGATTTTGATAAGACTTGTGTTGAATCTATAAATCAATTTGAGGGTAAGTTGTATCTTGACGATACCAGCATTGCATCTTTTAACCCTTGAACATGACATATCATGCCATTTATTTAGGTTTTCTCTAATTTGCCTCAGTATCATTTTCTAGTTTTTAGTATTTTGTCTATCTATAGTGAAATTTATTCCTAAATATTTTAGACTTTTTATGTTATTGTATATGATATTTTTAAAAAATTTTACTTCCCAAATTTGGTTGCCTCCATACAGAAATATAACTATTTTTTTTTACATGTTAAATTTGTATCTAGAGACTTTGTTAATTTCCTTATTCTGGTAGTTTTATTTATTTTGGTAGATTTCTTAAGATTATCTTTCTACATACACAATAATGACATCTGTAATGAAGTTTAACTTCTTTCTTTCCAATCTTTCTTTGGCTTATTGGACTGGCTAGGAATCCTACTACAAATGTAGAATCAGCATCCTTGTATTGTTCTTGATCTTACATTCACTATTGCACTAAGTATCACATTAGCTGTAGAGTTTCCATATATTTATTAGACTCAAGAAGTTCTCTTGCATTCCTATTTTGCTGATAGTTTTTAGTTTTGTCAAGTGACTTTTTAATCTAGGAATATAATAATTGTTCTTTATTCTCTTAATTAATAAGTTAGGTTGATTGGCTTCTAAATATTAAACCAAAGTTGTATCGCTGAGATGAAGTACATTTACTTGGTCATGGTGTATTATCCTTTTTGTATATTGGTCACTTAATTTGATAATATTTTGTTGAGGATTTTTGCTTCTTTATTCATAAGTAATATTGTTCTTTGATTTTCTTCTCTCATAATGACTTTGTGAGGTTTTGATAAAGGTTATGCTAGCCTTATAAAATAAGTTAGGAACTATTCTCTTCTTTCTATTTTCTGAAACTGTTTAAGATTACTCTTATCGTTCTTCCTTAAATGTTCATTAGAATTCACTAATGAAGTCATCTGCCTGAGATTTTAATTATAGAAGACAGCTATGCTCACCGCTACACTACCAACATGTTTTGAGATTTTAATTATAAATTTCTTTGCTAGGTATAGGGCTATACAGATTTTCTATTTTTTTCTTGTATGTGTTTTGGTAAGTTGCACTTTTTAAGGAATTGTCCATTTCACATAAGTTGTTGGATTTATTAGCAAAAAGTAGTTTATTATTCTGTTAGCTCTTAAGTGAATGAAAGGTCAGGATCAATTTTATTTTTGATACTAGAAATTGGCTTATATTTTCATTATGATTCAGTTCAAAAATTTTCTAAAATGTCTTATGATTTTTTTCTTTGACCAAAGAATTATTTAGAAGGTTTATTAATTTCTAAATTTTTGGAGATTTTTCTAGTTATCCTATTGCTACTAATTATTAATTTAATTCTAATGGTCAGATACTATGTTCTAAGGATTTTAGTATTATTAAATTTATTGAAACTTATTTCATGGTTCTGTGACCAGTCTATTTTGGTAAAAATGCCATGTACTCTTGAAGTTGTTGGGTGTAGTGTCCTGTAAATGCCAACTGAGTTAAGTTAACTGATAGCATTGTTCATATCTTCTATGTTCTCACTGATTTTTTTTTGGCCAGGGCTGGGTTTGAACCCACCACCTCCGGTATATGGGGTGGGCACCCTACACTTTTGAGCCACAGGCGCCGCCCCAATTCTTACTGATTTTTAATCTTCTTGCTCTATCAGTTACTAAAAGCATGGTATTAAAATCTACACCACTTGTGGATTGTCTCTCTTTTTTTTTTATTTTAACATATACGTGTGTTTACTAGGTTTCCACTTTTTGCCTTCACAATTGTCTCTTTCTTTAGTTCTATCAATGATGCTTCACAGATTTTGAAGCTCTATTATTCATAATACATATAAATTTAAAATTGTGCCTTTTTGATGAATCTATATATCATTATGAAATGACTCTCAATATCTCTGGCAATATTTTTTGTAGTAAAATTTTCTTTGCCCAGTGTTAGCCATACGGACATTATTATACTTCTGTTTGGATAACTTATCTTTCCAATCATTTAACTTTTGGCCTATCTTTGTGCTTATATTAAAGTTCCTTTCTTAGAATATTCAGCACACAGTTGGGTCTTTTTATCCAATCTGTCAATCTCTGCTTTTTAATTAGAATTTTTAGTCCATTTACATTTAGTGTAATTATTGGTATTATTAGATTATATTTACTATTTTGAGTTATATCTTACTCTAAAATTTTTTAAAATTCTAAAATAAGGATTTTAGAAGTTGTTGTAAGGATTACAAGATGGCATCACTAATTTACCACAATGTCCTTTGAGTCAATATTGTGCTACTTCATATATAACGTAAGAACCATGCAATAATATAATTCTACTTACTCACTCCTGTCAATTGTACACTTATGGTCATATATTTTACTTTTAAATTTGTTGTAACTCCACAACACATTGTTATCTTTGCTTTAAGCAGTCATTTGTCTTTTAAACTAAGAAAAAGAAAAAAACCTTTTATCCATATATTTATAATTTCAGTGTTTTTCAATTCTTTCAGCAGATTCAATTTTCAATCTAATATTTATTTTCCATCTAAAGAACATGCATTAGCTTGTTTTCTAATGCAAGTCTGCTAGTGATGAATTCTTTCAGCTTTTATATAAAAAATTGTTTTCCCCTCATTTTTGAAGGATATTTTCTCTAGATATATAGTTCTATATTATCAATTTCACCTCTCATGACATTATAGATTTCATTCTGTTGTCTTTTGGAGTATATTGCTTTGGTGACAGGTCAATTTTTATTCTTATTATTGTTCTCCTGTTTGCAATTTGGTCCTCCTACCCCCAGTTGCTTTTAAGATTTTCTCTTCATTTTCAACATTCAGTAGTTTGATTATGATGTAAGTTCTTATAATTTATCCTGCTTGGATTTTGATGAGCTTCTTAGATGTATTGATTATTGTTTTTTTCACTCCAACTGGAAAAACTGTGGTCGCTATTTCTGCATTTTCTCTTTGCCCTCCTTCGGAGGTTCTAGTAACAAACATGTGAGACTGTTTGATACTATCTCTAAAGGCTCTGAGACTCTAGCTTTGTTTGCTTTATTCTTTTATTTTTTTCTTTCTGTTCTTCAAAAACTGTTATTAGCCACATTTGATGACTTAAAAAAATTCAGATATTGTACTTTTTAGTTCTATGGTTTCTATTTATTTCCTTTACTAACTCCTAAAATTCTCCTCCTGTTAATTCATTATATTTGTCTTTTCTTTCTTATAAAATTCTTAGCATATTTATAAGCAGCAATCCTTCTCCACTAATTCCAATTTCTGGGTTATTAATGATCTGTTTCTAATGAATAACCTTTCACTTTATTACAGGTCACATTTTCTTGCTTCTTCCCATGTCTAGTGATTGTTTAAATTGGGTAATGAACATTGTGGGTGATACACTGAAGAACTCTGTAACTTTCTACTTTCCCACAAAGAGTTTTGACTTTTGTTCTCTAGGTCATTAAGGTACTAGAAGAGCACTTTCTACTCCCTTCCCTCTTTTCTTCAAAACAAACAAACAAACAACCTCCCCCCCGCCCCCTCATGATCTCCCATTCCAGTTTTGGCTGTCTTTTAGTGTTCCTTTTTTGCCTTAAAGCTGTACGATTAACCGCCAATATTAGGGACTAGAAGAGCACTTTCTACTCCCTTCCCTCTTTTCTTCAAAACAAACAAACAAACAACCCCCCCCCCGCCCCCTCATGATCTCCCATTCCAGTTTTGGCTGTCTTTTAGTGTTCCTTTTTTGCCTTAAAGATAAATGTTAGGTATCTAACAGAACTAACTGGGGAGTGAAAGAGGTGATATGGGGCTAGTGGACTATTCCTTAAACTATCTTCATTTAATTCTCGGCTTTATATCTCTCTTCATAAGCTTGCCCTCTATGCTCTCTGCTGACCCTAAATCTAGAGCTCCCTCAGTTTCTGCTGGGCAGTCATTCTCCTCCCTGCCAAAGGCCCCTCCTTCTGCACTCAGTGCTACGGCTTCCCACACTCAGATTCATCAGTCTGTCCTCTTCCATCTACCTTCCCTCTTAGAGAAATCAATGCCCCTTGTTCATTTTTAGTTATTATAGATTTCTACATTAAAAAAAATCTTTTACTATAAATTCATGGGGTTTGTGATGAAGAAAATACAAATTCACATCTTTCTTTTTCTTGAAAAGTTCTTCATGTGCTTTGCCAAATTATTTTTCAGTTAAGTTGTGCCCATTCACACTTGTTCTCACATTTAACTCATGCCAACATGAAAAACAATCAACTTTCTTGTCACTGAATCTTGGTATCAACTTATATACTTAACATGTTTGTGATCTGATTTATTTTACACAATAAAATGAACTGTGCTAGGTTTGTGTGTATGTGTGTGTGTGTGTGTGTTAACACCCAAAGAAAACAAACTCTCCTCTTGGAAGAAATATATGAACTTGGATTCAAAGATTTTCATGATATATGTACAGCTATGTATGTATTCAAATTTGAAAGTTTTGGAAAACCTTTTTTCCTCTAGTTTTATTTCTTAGTGAAATCTTGATGTACTTAGGAGTAGAATGAAGGAAGTATGCAGCACAGAATTTGAATTCGACTTTAAGGGATGTATTAAATATAGACTACTTCTGAAATAATCATTTTAATCCATTTAGTTATAATAGTTTCCTGGTCCCCTGTACACATGTTTTAATCATTTCAGTAAATTGCATCATCTGATCATGAGTAACTTAAGCCTTGTAAAGTAGTTCTACCTGGAAAAAATAAAGAAAGGCCACTTTCCCCTCCCTCTTCTTCCCTCACTGGCAGTGGCTTCCAGCAGCTCCAGTCTGCCAGCAGCCTCTGGCAATGGCAGCCTCTAGACAGAACAGCTCAGTCCAGGCCCTTTGATAGGTCTCTTCACCACCACAAGGCTGCATGTTCTTCTGGTAGCCACACACCTTCCAGGATGAGGTTGGAATCTCAGTCTTGGGTTGGGGGATTCTCATGGTCCTTAGTTTCTTTATTGTTTAATTTTCTTCAGCATAGAGATAGACAGTAACTGCTATTTATCTATCATCTATCTGTCTTATCTACCTACCTACCTGTCTATCCATCATCCTCATTTAACCCTTTTAGTAGTCACCTCCTGTTGTTTTAGTTAACAATTTTAAAATTACATTTCTCCCATTCAAATAATTAGTATGTATGGTTTCTGTCTCCTGACTTGACTTTGATGGATTCCTATGGCTAGTATGAGGGGCTGAACTCAGAAGACCAGTGTGGCTACAGATGAGAGAGTAAGAAGGAAGGTTCCTTGCAGTGAGACTGGAGCGGGATGCAGAGGGCCAGACTATGCTGGGCCTGCAGGCCAGGGTAATGCTTTTGGTCTTTATCATATGAGGTCATATTTATATTTTGAAAAGATTACAGGATAGAGAACAATTTTGAGAGGAACAATGGTAGCTAGGTGAGTAACAAGGAGACTGACTACTGTGGCACCTTAGGCAGGTGAGCAGAGGGAAGGCAGAAGTAGGGACAGGGAGAATGTATGGATTCCAGGAATACAGGGAAGTGATAATCACCAGGATGCAGTGATGGGCTGGACGTGGGGGTTGAGAGAGAGGAAGATGTGGCTGATGCCCAGATTTCTGGCTTACAGAGTTGCACAGATGGTGCACTGGGATCAGGAACATTAAACGCAGCCAAGACTGGGAAGGGAGATCATGAGTTTGTTTTGAGCATGAGTTTGTCGAAGTGCTTTGAAATGTCAACATGGAAACGTCAAAGAAGTTTCTGGAGTTCAGAATGTAGACTTGGACTGGAAGATGAGTTTGTGAGCCATCTTTCATAATTAAAGCTTGGGTACAGTGGAAATAATTTAAGGAGTGTAGCTTTAGATGAGGAAGGACTTGGGACCAATCAAACCTTGATGAGCTTCAACAACTGAACAGCCAGATAGAGAAGAACAATCCTCAAAGGAAACAGAGATGAAGCGATAAAGACAGAGGGGGGAGAATTAGGAGAGTGCCAGGTTATAGGTACCAATAGGGAAAAAAGAGTGATTAAGGGTTGAGTGGTCAACAACATTGAATACTGCTGCAAGGAAAAGATAAATTCAGGGGTAAAACATGTTTGCTGGATTCAGTAAAACGGAGGCTACTGATAAACTGAGTAGGGGCAGTTTCTTTGGAGAGACGGGCCAGAACACATAGGTGATGAGTGAGAGGGAGATGAAAGGGGGGCAATAAGCAAAGATAACTCTCTAAAGATGTTACAGAGTAACAGTCTAGTGAAGGAGCCTTAAGAAAACTCTTCACATGACAGTTTCTATATACCTTGATTTGCAAGTTTCATCATTCTTTTATCTCTGCATGACAGGATGATTAACTACTATTCAGAGGAACCAATAACGTTGGAACAGAGACCAAAACAGATAGGTTTATGCAGCAGACACAATGTCAGTTCTGTATCTTCATAATTTGTTTATCAAATACAGATGGACTTTATTACCTCATTCAAATCCTGTGAAGCTGGTGACTTTCCAATTGGAATCAAATCTTCGAGCTGTGTTTACATTGTATTTATAAGGGGTCATATGTCATTAATACCTTTATAGGCTTACTTATATTCAAAAGGTAATAGATAATAAAGTCAATGGATTAAGCTGTCAGTGATGCAAGGTAGGCCTGTTAACTTAATTTGTTTCACTGTCTTATTTCCCTGCAAAGCAGGTTTAATTTTCATTGCATTTTAATAGAGCCATTTAAAATCTTTGTTCAAAAATATTAAAAAGAAATTTTTGAAAGCTTTTTGATCTTTGTAAGGAGTGCATTCCATTTAATTAAGTCCATTTGTAACCGAAATTACCATAACGAAGCGTGTGTGGGAAGTTATAAAGTATCAGCTGTTCAGAGATGAGCGGTTTTGTATTTTTGCTGTGTTGTTATAGCAAAAGTAGTTTTTGAACCAGAAAGAGAAGGGAGTCTGACACCCTCTCCTGGGTGTCACTCTGCCCAAGTGACAGAAAACCCCTGAGGGGTTTTATGTTTCCTGAGCCCTCATGTCACTACATCCTGGGTCTATCTGCCTCTTTCTGCTTTATCATACACAGAGAAAGGAAACAGGGCTCTAAGTCAATGGAAATGAAATTGAAGGCTACTCCTAATATTACCTGAACAATTCAGATCTGGTGCTGCTTGAAGCTGAGGTTAAGGCTGAGCCACATACAACTATGAGAGGAAGTTAACAGCAAGTATTTAGACACTAAAATAATAACTCAAGAGGCATGAGAACACAGTAATTGCGTGCTTTAAAATATGAACTTTAAAAATGCATGTTCATGTAACGGTACTTAACATCAGCTAAATGTATTAATAAAGTATTATGTCACTAATTTAAAAAAATTGTAAAAGCCTGTGGTTATAATTCTATAAGGGCTTCAGCTAAGGTGTTTAATAAAAGTTTGAACAAAGCATTGGCTGTTTTGATTACTAGAACCTAGGATGAGTGAATGTGAGTTGAAGCATCTGGATCTCAGCTTAATCATCCCCTCTCCAGACAATTATGTCATGGTAGGACCTTATCTGAAGTTGCTATCCATACACAGACCCCAGTTTCCCTTCGGCATACGGCTTTATAACAGATATTATAATCTGTAATTACCTTGGTGACTTACTTGTATTCTGGCTTATAGAATCTCATCTCTTCTCCCTACCCCTAAAAGAATATAAACTCCACGACAGCAAAAACTTTATCTCGTTTATTTTCTGTAGACGAATTCCTGGTACATGTTAGATGCTTAAAAATATTTACTCCATGGATAAATAAAGGATATGAGGGTTTACTCTACACCAGATGCTGCCCTAATCACTTTATGGATCTTATTTACTGCTTGCCACGATCTTCTAAGTTGGAGTTAATATTTTTTTTATTTTGCAGATGAGGAAAGTGAGGCACAGACTGGTTAACGAGTCCAGGGTCACATACCTAGTAAGTGATGAGTGCAAGATTTGAATCTGAATATGTCTAAGGCTAAAACCCTGGCTCTTAGTTATGATATTATGTTGCTTCCATTAGAGAGCTGGCACTGCTGAAATCCTAGAGTCTACACACTGGGCTTTATGATTAAAGTTCGAAGCTATCTGCTTCCTTCTTGTTGGTCTTTTCTAATGCTCTGGTCCAATATAGAGCTTAGAGACACAGGGGAGGTAACCTTGATGCTAGGGCCAGAGTAACATGGCAACATGAAAAAAAAATCTGCTTGGAAACCCTGTGGGGACTCTCACACCATAAAAATGCTGTGAACCAAAGAGGGTGTTCTTCTGTTGTTGTTGGTGCTGTTGTTACAGGAAGCACAAATGAGGGACCTGCAGCCAACAGCCTAAAACAGCAGGGCCCTTTCCGTCACATTTGGTTTGCTTCACTTTGAGGAGAGGAGAAGCAGCCTATGCTGGTGCCAGGCTGGAACACAGGGTCTGCACAGCAAAGGTAATGTGTCAGGCTGTTCCTGCTCCGTGTGACAGAGGGGCTGAAAAGTCTGCATATGAAGGCTACCAAACACAGCATGGAGCCTTCTGTTTGAGATAAGCAACAGGGAACAGAGGAGGGGCTTCCGGGATGTTTTACAAGATGAAGGCCCGGATAGGATGGCTGCTGGGGGCAGCACGGGGAACTGAAGAAAGGGGCCTGCCCAGAGTTTCTCTCATGCAGCTGTGGGGGGCCCACAGTCCCACTGCTTTCCTACCCAGTGGGCATTGAGTCCATGGAAGAAAGACAATGGGGGAATCTGAACTCCTATTCTGGCCTAAATGGAGACCCGCACCTATCCCTTGGACTAACTCGAGCCTCAGGACCCAGAGAGCAGGAGGAACATGTGGGGAAATTGGATCCTGAAGATGCAATGGGCTCTAGACATTTCAGCTGGGGCCTTACAAAAACAGTATCCTTGGCACTACTTTTGGTAAAAAAGTAAATCTTGATCTGCTCCGTGCCGACATTGTATTTGAACCCAGGATGATTTTGATTGGGTTACGTAAAAGAGCCCATTTAAGCTGGTATTAAAAATTCAGAAATACAGAAAAAACTACTCGCAGGCTTAAAACATACTCCTCAACTTGTAAGCGATATGCCGACACACAGCATTGTCCCACTTGACAGTGCTATATTTACAGCTTGAAATGATGATGCTTCTGGTGGTTATTTTTCATGTAGGAAGTCACACTAACACCCCTGAGCCACCTACATATATATCTTAGAGCTAACTTTCCCCCTTACCAGAAAATGATTCTGTTTAAGACTTTTAAAAAGAGAGCTCGTGAATGTCAAGGTGTTATAAAAAGATAAAACATGCACTCAACATGTTCCCAGCCTCCTGCCCAGCGGGGCATGCAGGGCAGGCTTTGTTGAGCCTGTTTCATTACTGGAGAGCTTGATAAATGCTCCACTATTAAGTAGATTGGAGAGTTCTTTTAGGCTCACACTGTGAACCCACTCAAGTACAGAATATCATTATATGGCTTTGTTATTATTACTCTTTTCTAATTTTTCAATTATACATTTATTTCTAGGAGTTTGGGAGCCTATGGTTTTTGCAGTAACTCTCTACTACATGCATAAAATTACATGGATTTGAGTCAGGCTTTTGCAAGCTACAGAGTTAAAGAGGGTCATCCTCTGAGCTTCTCAACCCATTTCTCAGCTATAAAGTGAAGAAACAGCTATGGAGTCTCGCACTTGTCCTTACTCGTTCCAATGTTCTAACTCAGAATGGGATGCACAGTGTCCAAGGCCTGACACTGACCTGTGAATAGCTACGGGGGGGGCTCAGGATCTCCAAGAGATCCAACAAGTATTTTAAAGCCACTCAACAGTTTTAGCATCAACTTCCTGTGAAACCTTTGTTATCTTTGGGTGGGAAAACCTAACTAGGGTTAGTCTTTCCTTATCTGTGGTTTCAGTTACATGGACAATGGACAATGTCCATGGACAATGAAGGTCTGAAAATATTAAATGGAAAATTCCAGAAACAAACGATCTATAAGTTATAAATTGTGCCCTGTTCTGAGTAGTGTCATGAAATCTTGTGCTATCTGGCTCTGACCCTCCCAGCACATGAATCATCCCTTTGTCCAAAGTATCCACACTATATGTGACCCACCCATTATCCACCATCTCGGTTATCAGATCGAGTGTCATGGTGTCTCAACACGCAGGCATTTAATCATCCCACATCATTACAAGAAGGATGAGTACAGTACAATAAGATATTTTGAGAGAGAAAGATCACACACATTCTTATAACTTTTATTATAACATATTGCTACAACTGTTTTATTTATTATTAGTGATTCTTAACCTCACACTGTACCTAATTTATAAATTAAATTTTATCATAGGTATAGGTTTGTATAGGAGAAAACGTCATGTATGTGGTTTCTGGCACCAACAGGGGTCTTGAAACATGTCCACCAAGCAAAAGGGGGAACTACTATAGTTATAAATTTACTTTAAAATTTATGATCACAGCACGTGGACAGCTAATGGGGTTAATGCTCAACAAGACAATTCTCTTCCTTTTGCAAAAAACACCTAAGAACCGCCTATCACCATCATTTATTCTTCAACAGAAAAATTTACATGAAGCACAGAGATCTGTAATGAATTAGTGATATTAACAAATAATGCTTCTTTGACTTGATCAAGAATTTAAAACAGAAACAAAAACAAATAATCCTGACATATCCCAGTGCCTTCATACTAAAATTACAAGATAGAGAAGGTGTTGGGATGGCTCTTGGGGCAACAGGATTATTCACACAAAGTTTCACGTTGGGGTTTACAGCAGCCCCTCGTACAAAGAACTCCCCTGGTGAGCACTTAACTTTCAAGGTAGCTATTCCCTGGGAAGTGAAGCCCTGCCATGTTGTGTTTTCTCTGTTATATCCTTCATAGAGTTACTCAAATTGTTTTCAGAAGAAGGTATAAATTACAAGCAAATGACAATATATACATGCTAGACATTTAGTCTATGATTGCTATCAAAACAACAACTTGAGTAATTAGATTTTGAAAGTAATTCACAGGAAAGCAGGAACAAGTAAAGTTGGGAATTTGTTACTTGATTATTTAGTTTCTTTCTCTTGCTGTGACTATAAATCAAGTAGTCTCAAAATTGTAGGCATACTAAAAATTGAATTAAAAAGTTACTGGAGAATTTGGATTAAAAACGAAATAGGTTATTTTCATTGCTGTTACGGATTGGTTTTAAGAAAGTGTCATGTAGTAAATAAGGATGATCTGAATTACAGAACCAGTAATTAATGAACTTGTTGGGAAATGTGTTTCTGGGCGGAAATTAGTGCTTTGACGGTGAGCAGTTTAGGAACTTCCCAGGTTATGGTACAGTGCACCGCTTATTCCATGCCTCCTCCCTGCATCCCTGTTTGGGACCTGTCACCAGGAGATTTTCTGTTTGCATCTGTGTCTCATCTGCTAGACCAAACCCTTCCTAGGCAGGGATGGCGTCTTGTTCACTGGTTTGACAGAGGAGATTGCTGCCTCGTATACAGCAGGTGTGGGAGGTATGAGGGCGAGTTCACCTTATTTCTCTCTACCCCTCAAATACTTCCTACTACCTCAAGTATTCTGGGCCTTGGATACTCGTTGCTCCCAGGAAATCTCCTTGGATCACTTGTTGGATGTGGTGTCTCTTCCTCAAACCTTCAACTCACCAGTAAGCCCGCAGCCTTCCCTCTAAGCACATCAGAATATCATTCCCTCAGGGCCTACACCATCCCTTATCCTTCCCTAATTCTAGCATAGCACTTTGAATATAAGAGGAGTTTTAAAAAGTCAGTGATTCAATAAACTCAGGATTTTATACCTAGAAGGAGGACTTTGGGGAATCAAGGGGTATAGTGGTTCTTACCCAGAGACCTACCACCTTCTTAAGCGGCATTCTGAAAAACCGAGGAAGCATTTTTTAAATGTATCAAAATGATTGCGCGCATGCAATGTGTGTGTGCACGTGTGTGTGTTGGGGGGAGGGGAATAGTAGATGACTTACAATCCCAGGAATGTCTTGCACAAAGAATATCCCTGTGTTCTGAACTTTCTCATGTCCTCTGGAACATCAAGATTGTTGAAAAAAATTATAATTATGTGCCTTCCTATGGATTTCCAGGATTTACCTGGATCCCCAGGATTCAGCTATTGTGTAAATAAAAGGAAGGTGGGAATTCATTAGGACACCCTCCTAAGGGTGTTCAGACCTTGGCAAAGAAGATTTTTGCTGTGTGGAAAATTACACAGCCAACCCCACAGGCAGCCATGGTGTTGGAGCTAACACCCACCACCCGCCTTGGTCTGCATTTATAGCAGCTGCACTCCCAGTGGTTCCGTGTACAGACACAAATATATTTACTGAGCTCTTACTGCACATCTTAAGTACAGTGAACAGTGTCCGCAATACCCAGTTGACTGCTGTTCCCTTTTAATTGCAAAGTGATTCACTATAAGTGGATGTGAACATATGGCCACTTTATTAGGCTTTTACCTGTAGTTATTCCTGAATTTCTTATACCTTTACTTTGTTAAAATTTTGTTATCAGGTAGGTTATATTATGCATATATTCTACTTTACGATTTGTTATAAAAAGGAGGCATTGGGTCAGATAGTATGAAGAAAGATTAATCTAGTAGATTTCAGTACAGTTTCCTTATTTTTCAGAAAGGATTTGAGAACCCAGAGAGGAAATTTTGCACTCTCGGTCAAACAGCCTATTAAGTAGTAGCCTTTTGTAGAGCAGCTAATGTATTGCTATAGCACAAATAATCAGCAGTCCAGATTCTAACACCCGGATGGATCGCACACCACCCTGTCATGTCACAGACGAAGCACTAGCGGTTAAAATAATTCCGCCTACTCCCTCTAAAGGAAAACATTTTGTGACATTTCTTTTCATCAGCAGTTACCCTTCCCTTATCCCAGAATTCCAGCAAAGATGTCTACATAGAATATTTCTTGAAGCTGGAATTTCCATTTCATAACCTCTGCCATGGCGCAGGGCCAGACGGGGCGCGACCAGCAGCAGCAGCACAGCCCCGCAGGTGCCCCGTCCGCCTCCTTTTCTTCCGGCTATTCCCACGCAACTTCACTTAAGCATACTGACCTGTGACCCCACGAAGTGCCTTTGAGGGTTCCTCGAGTATTGAGATCTTTTTCTCTCGAGGGGGCAGGGCTGGTTTTTCGCCGGCGGAGTCGGTGGACGAGCTGTCCTTCTCGCAGCCGTTCACGAGTCCGCTCTGCGGCGGCGGCGGCTGGGGCTGCAGGGGCCCCGCGTCAGGCCTCTCCGCCTTGTCTCTAGCGTCTTTGTTGGCTTGGTGCTGCTTAGACTTGCTTCTTTTCCTCTTATTGTTCTAGAACGAGAAACAAAGGAGAAAGAAAGCCTATTCAGCTCGGACCCCTGAAGTACGTACAGGGGAATCTGAGAGATGGCAGCAAGCTACATTATTTTTTGGCACAAATAATTAGCACCCCAGATTCTAACACCCTGCCTCTTAAAATGGGTGAAGACACCTCTATCTTTAATAACCAAATTAATTTAAGTATCTCCTTTCTTCCAATAAGCTGTATAAACATTTACCTCACAAATAGTAAACAAAAAGGCCTCATTAAAAGGTAAACAAGAAATGGCTTAAATAGCCGACACATTATTTGAGCAACATGAGGTTTGACATATGTGAGTGGTTAAGGGTAACGTCTTGTGATGTCCATCCAGAAAAACCTCGAATTCAGTTATTGTGCCACTGGGGAACAGCTCTCATCCCTTACAGCGGTGACAGAGCTGGAGGAGGCAAGGAGGACACTAAAGTCCCCACCGTCTGGGGAAGAAAAGGAGCTAAAGGGACCACTGGGGAAAAGCAGGCAAATGAGTATGGAGAAGGTAGGTCTCCAAAGCAACTGAGTGACTCCTGCCATGACCCAGGAAGTCCCAGGGTCCATAATCACCCCCGTGCAGATTTCAGCTGGAGCAGATTACTGCTATGAGGTAACGCCGAGCTGATCTGAGTCCACCTGGATTTGGGTTGTGCAGCTGGACCCCTGGACCTCTTGGCTGCTAGCTGGACAGCATTACAAGTCTTCATTTTATTTACTTTGTTTCTTTTTTTTTTTTTTTTTGAGACAGAGCCTCAAGCTGTCCCCCTGGGTAGAGTGCCATGGCATCACTGCTCACAGCAACCTCCAACTCCTGGGTTCAAGCGAGTCTCCTGCCTCTGCCTCCCAAGTAGCTGGGACCACAGGCGCCCACCACAATGCCCGGCTATTTTTTGGTTGCAGCCATTATTGTTGTTTGGCGGGTCCAGGCTGGATTCGAACCTGCCACCTTAGGTGTATGTGGCTGGCGCCTTAGCCGCTTGAGCCACAGGTGCCGAGCCCATTTTATTTACTTTGAAAAAACACAACCCTGCATTTTATACAATTGAAATTTTTTAGACTCCAGTATCACAGGAGTCTAAAAGTAGGGTTTTACTATGTCTCCCCTAAAATGCTCTGATGGTGAATAGTAATGTCAAGGAAATTAAGAAGATGTGCTTCTTAATAATGTTGCATGCTCTACTTGACATGCTTTTGTACCCAGCTGATGTCTGATGTACTTAACAACTGGTGTGGTACAGGCCAGCCAATCGGACAGACGCTGACCCACCAGGAAGATCCTGTCTTGAATGAATTAGTGAGTACCGGTGAACACCAGCTTGGCTCTGTCTTTCAAAACATTCAGAACAGAAATAAGAAGAAACTGTTTCCTCTTCTCAATTCTCCTCCCTAGTCTCTCCTTTTCTTTTCCTTTGAGCCCACAACTATACCCCAGTGCTGTGCTTCCAGGAATGAAGCAAAGGGACAGTGGCACCTGTACCCCCGGCCCCTGTGGCTTCTGGTTTTCACGCCCCACATCTTCTGGACTGGGGAGGTTCCTTCTGAATCTCCGAGAGAGAGACTCAGTCAAGAGCTGGGTCGGCAGCTGCTGTCTGCTCTGCTTTTCTCCATCAGAAAAATTTAGTACCCAAACTGCACATCTGAAATTTTTCTACGCATGTATAAATATAGCCTTTCAATCACTTGCAAATCATCTTTACCTCACGCAGAAGCCTAGGAAATTATGATTAAAGATAAGCAGAGATTATGAAAAGTGGAGGCACAGAAAGGTTCAAAAAATCTTATAATTCTTCCCATTCTACATGAAACGAGGAGGAGAAAAAAGGGGAAAGGATGATTCCAATAATTTCAGCAATCTTGGAATTTATGACAGTAATACTGTTTTCTGTTTATGCAAACGTGTTTCACCGGCCTGTGACCTTCCTCACAGGTCATACTACATACACCGGCATACTACAACCTGGGAGGGTCCAAGCACCAGGCCTTGCTGTGTCACAGTGGGCATGGGCGGGTGGGGTACTTTGAAAGAAGTTGCAGACTCTCTGTGACTGGACAAGAAAGCAAAATAATTTGAAAGAGACAGAGTAAAATCTCCTTTCCTCTATTCGCCAGTGTTCAGGAAGGCCCTTTACTTCTGGTTTTAAAGCATTTTCTTTTCTTTTTTCTTTTGCTTATTTATTTGTTCATTTATTTATTTATTTATTTTGAGACAGAGTCTCACTCTGTTGCCCAGGCTAGAATGCAGTAGTGTCAGCTTAGCTCACAGCAACCGTAAACTCCTGAGCTCAAGTGATCCTCCTGTCTCAGCCTCTTCAATAGCTGGGGTGACAGGTGCCTGCCTCCAGGCCTGGCCAATTTATCTACTTTTAGTAGAGATGGGGTCTCACTCTTGCTCAGGCTGGATCTCCTGAGCTTAAGCAGTCTTCCCGCCTTAGCCTCCCAGAGTGTTAGGATGACAGGTATAAGCCACCACAGCTGGCCTTCTCTTCTTTTTTAATTAAAGATCTACTGTAGATTTCAACCAGAAAAGTATCTCAGAATAGCCTTGGACAGATTCTTTCAAGTGGACAAACATGTGAAAATATATTTGGAGCTTTTCTACCATCTTTAAAATGCTCCTTCAGTTTTTTCTTTGTGCTACTGGATGTGTTCAGGCAACTTAATGTTTTAAATACTTTGAATGCTCTGGCTGGGCTCACCTTAATACTTAGAAAGAAAAACAACTCTGGGATTCTTAAGCACATCTGATAGTTAAAGAAAAACTGAACAGAAAAGAGGAGCATTAGTAGTAAGAATGGCTGGTAATTTAAAAGAGTCATGAATTTGGAAGCTTTCTGGGTGCATATATTTGAAAGAAGTATAAAATTGGCAGCCTTGTTAAATGATAACAACTATGAAGGTTTTCACTGAAGATTTTACTGATTCACAACCAATATTAATCTTACCTTCTTTTTTCCTGTCATATTCCATTCTTTTAGAACTTGAACTGCACTGCCTAGATAAAGACAAAAGAATCTTCAACAAACATTCACATAATAAAACACCGTGCAAAACTCAGCTCTGTCTTTCCATCTTGGTAGCAACTTTTTTTTTTTTTTAAGCTTTTCATTTGTTTTGGTACATCCTACCTTAATAAAAATGCCAGTTTCGTTTTTTATTTCCCAGATTTTCATTTAATTCACTGCATGATCTTGGTTTTATCAAAATATTAAGCCCTGCTACATGAAGCTCACTATTTTATCATGTCTTAGGGAAAATGAAATATACCTTCTGAGTTTTCTGATCGCTTCATTGCCATAGGTAGAATTAAAATTGTTCTGTTTGATATAGGAATAAAAATACCGATAATCTTCTGACCAAACACGGGATTCTGAATATTATTAATCATAGCTTTTCTGGGGACATTCCTTCTCGTTTCCTGCCCCCACTCATTATGTTCGCAACTGGCAGGGGGATGAGGAAGACAGCTAATATGATGTTAGTTTCTCTCGAGGCACCGCAGATATGGATGGGATGTGGTCTTTTCAAGGTATCCACCTTGAAATCAGAGAAGATCATTACATGAAGAGCTGGGTCCACACTCTGTGCATCCCACTAACATACGTGTGGAACCGCACTGACAGGGCAGAAACAGCTGGATTAAATGATGAGATGTTTTTAAAGAAATGTTTTATTTTTTAAAAAAAGGCATGTTTTATTACTCGTCAGCTATAATCAGTGTTGCCACATAGTCCAACAAAGTTCATTCATTCATTCTAACTGTGTATGATGGAAGTAATTTCCACTAGTACATTGGTAATGAGAACGTCAGTTGTTTTCAGATAAATAGGTATAGTAGTACTGAAAGAGGGTGCCTCACAAACGCAGTCTCTGAGCAGTTTTAAGCATTCTCATACAATCTTATTCTACTAATAGTTCTCTACAAGGAGTGTGTTGGGTAAACAAAGAAAACTTGAGGCTGGTCTTTATAACAAACAGCAAATTAGTAGGGTCCCAATTATTGAGTCTACTGTCACTCTCAGATAAGCAGAAGGCCACATGGCTTTGACTAATGTTCAGACAGGCTAATTATTCCTATCTATTTAAAGTTTCCAATTCAATGCCCCTCTTAGACTTGTGTGAGTTGCATGCACTTGAAATAATAAGACTGCACACCTAAAAGTAAGCTATAATTTAGACCTTTTATTAACTGGGCCGGTCTTTCTCTGATTTGCCCAGAGGAATTAATGTTTCACAGCATTTTCCTTTTGAAGAACTTTAGAAAGTCACTTTCATCAGGTTTTCTTGGTAAATCACTCTAGTGGTTAATAATAATTAGGGTAGTTCTGATAGCTAAGCTTCAAGTTTCTAAATAAAATTAAATTTTAAATACTATTCTTTTTAATCAAAAGAAGATGGTAAGTTGCTCACTGCTTTTATAACTGCAAAATTTGATTAGTCCTCTAATTTTCATATTTTGACATAAATTCTATTTGTAATCTGGACAAAGAGCTTTCAAGAAGACAAAGAGCTTTCCAAAGAAGAGCTGCCCATATTTACAGAGAAGTCTGAAACTGTTGCTATTAAATTTTAATTATACTGAAACCACTTGGAGTTTTTTTTTTAGCTACTTGGGAACAGTGCTTTGCATATACCTCATAAATGACTCCTAACAAATTATTTTTGACTCTCAGCGGTTTTTAAACAAGTTTTCCTATTGGTCTCCAACCAAAATGATGTGCGGCTTCTCAGCAGCCAATGGGTTTTAATGAGATCTCAACAGTGACAAGGCGAACATGTCAAGAAAGAGAAGCGAGGTGCTCTATTTAAATACAGACTTGACGACGGTCCCATCAGTTGCTGTGCCTCTGTGGATGTCATCAAGGTCACTCTGCAAGAAAAACTTTCATGGTGGGGAATGTGGGGGCCTCGATCCAAGTACGGGTAGGAAGAAATGGGCATAATAACCTTTTTCTGCTCCTAAAGCTTTTTTCCATGCAAGTGATGTTGGCAAGTAAAACTTGAAAAGAGAATTTAGCTGAGCCAGGACATGTGTATTTCCAAAACTTTTCTGACAGAAATTGAACCTAATGTTGTAAAGTCAGATTAGCATCACATTCTCTACTATTTGTTTCCTATGGCAAAAGATTCTCTGTCAGTATATGAAGCAGGGAAAAACAGTGGAAAAAGTTATGCACTGTGGATTTGTTTGTAGGTCTCTTCTGAATGATAATCATCGGTTAATTCAATTAGGACCCTGAACTTTGCTGATATCAGAATGTAAGCATATTGCTTGGTTCCAAGATTGCCCTGAAATGCAATTATACTTACAGAAACTCAAGAAGTTTATGCTACTTCTAGGAAGATAAGTAAATCAAACTGTCCTTGTCAAAGAAGGTGTCAATAGGACACAACTGAGAGATGGGCTGGCAGATTTTCCGAGACCTTATTTGTCAGATTATGTTTAGCTGGTCCACATTTACAAAACAGAAACTAATACCAGGGCAGAAGACATATGGCAACTAAGGACAGGTGAGAGGTCTGTTCAAACACGAACTTGTTTAATTTGATTAGAAGAGGAGAATTTCCCTAATTCATAGGAAGTCGAAAGCATCAAGTTGTAAATTTACAGGATAAATGCATTTCTGAGCCTTTAGCTTCTACGACATCCCTAGCAAGTCACTAAAAATTAACAATTTTTTAAAGAAAGCAAAATGGTTTTAGAGGTAGATAAGATAAAGTAATATTCTGTTTAGATAATGTACAAATAATAAACTAATGATATTAAAGAACAAATCAGTCCTCCTAGACTATGTAAGTATTAAGGCGAAGGCTTCCAGTCTTGAAGCCAAGCAGCACTGTGCTGACTGAAGCATTGAGAAGGCTTCCTGGGTCAGGGATGAAGTACGTTGTCCTCCATTCATAAGGACATCACCAAATAATGAATGTTTAAGAACAAATTGCATAACTGGTAAGCAAGGAATTTAGAAGCAGTATAACCTTTGAAATATCTACAATCTCTTTATTTCAAATGAGGGCAAAGAACACCCTCATTCTGTTCTTACTGAGTACATTCATGTTTACAGCCTAGCATATTTCTGAGAACTAAAACAATGCTAACTGATATTCTGTTCATTTAAGGAAGAAAAATACGGACTATATGGAACACTGAATTCCGACATCGTCCGCTCCAGAGGATGCACATACTCACCATCCACAAAGGCTTGCACGGCTTTATCCACATTAAAATCAAACTGCTGTAGCACCAGGACTATTTCATTATTGCTTTTATTGGGGACAACTGATCTAACTGCATAGATCTGTAAAGGAAAAGAAAAGAAAAACAAAGTAAACACTTTTAAATATTTCTCATCTATCAATCACCCACTGGATAGAATTAAAAATCGTTAGAAAGGCCTCCTTGACATCAAGCGTACTCAAGGCACTGCAGACCAGTGAAATTCATCCCGGTAATCACCTTGATACCCACTTCACTTGTGTACACATTTTTACAAAGGTCTCCTTGTAGGACTGCAGGAGCGAGTATGAAAAGCCAGCTCTGGTTCTGCCCTCCACTCTCCCTCAAGACTACACATGCATCCAGGACGTGTTTTCAGTGAGGACATAGAATCTTTTTGCGTCTCCGGCTTCCTTTCCACTGGCCCAGGGGTATCTTTAGAAACCATACAGAAATAGCCTCATGCCTCAGCTTCTCTATCTGCCTGGTAGAAACAGCCCTCTCCAGGGTCACAGAAGTGTGTTGTGAAACTCCGTTACTGTTTATACAGTTACAGAAATGTGGGGCATTGTGTTTTTGAAATGGTAATTTTAGCTATCACACAGAAAATGTTCTCAAACACGCTTCAGCAAATTAAGCATTTAAAATGGGAAAAGTATGCATTGTGGGATGTTTAGTAGCAAAAATCTTTTAAAAATAAACAAAACAGTAAAAGTAAATACTAGGTATGCGTATGAGCTAAGCACAAAGCTTACAATCAGTGTTTAATGACCTGTATCCTTTCTGAGTCACATTTGTCACGTATTCTTCCTTCTTGCCCATTAGAACTAATTGACCTTTATCTTACAGAATTTGCAATCACTGCAGAATGTTCTATCTATTTTAGTGAAACCTGCAGTTTTCTATCAAAGGGATTACTGAATATGCTACTGAAAAACACTAGAGCCCTGCATGGTACAAAGGTAAGTGGTCATCAAAGCACTGTACATTCTTTACACGTTTTCACCAGTGGTTAAATTATGACCAGCAACTTTTAGAATCAAATGCAGTTTAGCGTAATTGGATTAATGAAATATGGATTACACGGGTACAGTATGTGTAGTGTGACATTTGTAAATATTGACCAGGACATTTATTTGAGCGGTGTAGCCTATTTCCTCATTATGTTAGAAAATGGGCAGCTTACTCCCATATCTAGATCCACATATAAGAGTATTTAGGCTGTAACGAGAAAGCAGCACGAGCTATGGATATATGACTTGCAGAGGTGCTGACACCATGGATTAGAAAGCTGGTTTCAAACCTTGACATTTATAAATGCGAAATATTTGAGTTTTATTGAGGACTCTAATACAATTTGTGTATTTGTGTATATGTAATTCAATATTCCTTTGGTTATTTTCTCTTCTCACATCTTATGGTTCTTAATTCTTTTTAGCTTCCATTAAAATTAATGTCTTTGGCTCAACGCCCATAGCTCAGTGGTTAGGGTGCCAGCCACATACACAGGGGCTACTAAACAACAATGACAACTATAACAAAAAAATAACCAGGTGTTATGGTGGGTGTCTGTAGTCCCAGCTATTTGGGAGGCTGAGGCAAGAGAATTGCTTAAGCCCAAGAGTTTGAGGTTGCTGTGAGCTGTGATGCCACAGCACTCTACCGAGGGTGACAGTGAAACTCTGTCTCAATAATAATAACAATAATAATAATCCAGTTCAGTGAATATTTTTGAATGTCTGTTGTGTGATAAGGCACCACACCTTCCATGCCTTCATCTCTCTCTCAAGAGACAAGAGGGTGAGACACATCCTGATCAAATGATCACACAGAATAAATATACATTGTGTAGAAGGCTATAAAATTATATGATCGGGACAGTTGATTATGTGACATGCTGGGACCTAAGGATGAGTGAGAAGAGATGGTGGGAGGGGAAGGGGAAAGGCATTTTGGGCAAAGGGAAGAGCAGGAGTGAGGAGGGAGGCACAGATGAGGAGCACCTGTAGGTGAGTGTGGAGGGACCGAGGGCAAGGCTTCTAGAGTACATGATGGGGCCACAGTGGGTGGGGACTGGACCTGCAAGGGCTGTGAGGCCATGCAAAGGGTGTGGGTCTTCTGAGCATCTCTCAGCTAGCCAAGAGGGGGAGAATAACAAAGGCACCCCCCCACATCCAGCCCAGGAGGGTCAGTAACACAGTATATTCAACAAAACAACATTATATTCACCAGCACATTGGAATCAGTATAAAAATTACATGTTACCTTGGCTTGGTGCCTGTAGCTCAGCAGCTAGGGAGCCAGCCACATATACTAGAGCTGGAGGGTTTGAACCCAGCTTGGGCCTGCCAAACAATGACAAATACAACCAAAAAAAAAAAAAAAAGCCAGGTGTTGTGGCGGGCGCCTGTAGTCCCAGCTACTTGGAAGGCTGGGGCAAAAGAATCACTTAGGCCCAAGAGTTTGAGGTTGCCGTGAGCTGTGATGCTACGACACTCTACCAAGGGTGACGTAATGAGACTCTGTCTCAAAAAAAAAAAACAAACATGTTACACTTCTAATATTGCTCTTAATAAAATACAGCATTTCAAGCCATCATGGTTTAGTTCATATTATATAAGATTTAATAATCACCATCATTATTACCACATCAGCCATGCCTTTCTCAATAATATAAATGCTTAGCTACTAATTATATTAACTGCATTTAGTTACATTAAACCAAAGTTTTCAATCCACCTACACAGCTATATGAACAGTGAAGACCCAGAATTATGGAATATAAAATAATTGTTCTCCTGCTTCCAATCCCTCCCCTGCAAAATGTAATATGTTTTATTTGTTGAGGCAAAGCACAAAATAAACCACGACTTGTACAGATACTTCCTTTTCAGATGTTTATATTGCTGTAACTATCTCCCTTTAATAGAAAAATACAACCATGGCCAGATGCAGAAAGAAAACATTGCCTATTCTTGTTATTTTATATATCCTACTTCTAAATGTATCCTTAGAAAATTGTCAATAACTGAGTTTTGATATCAAATCTAACTAAATATTGGGTACAATTTCCAGAGGAAGACACGTAATTAAGACATGTATTCCCAGTTTTACAGAAATTTAAAAAAAGAAAAAAGAAAGAAAACAAAAGAACAGTTTCTGCCTGTCTTGGATATTACACGGTAATGCTGGGCCAGTAGTGAATTTCTGGGCCAACCTCTGTTTCTACTTTAATCACTGGGCTTGGCCAGTGCAAAGCAAGCGGCCTTGCTCCTCGACCTTATTATTTATAAATTCATTACATTTATTTTCCTATGGAAATGATTTTGAGAAAGATGGAGAAATTGTGTATACTCCCATGTTCACATAAAATACAGGAACCTCACTGTGTCACTATTCCCGATTCAGCAGCCATAAAGGGCTCGAGTATTTTCATCTAAAAAAGCCCTCATTATGAAGACGCTTTCATACAAGGCCGGGATGACCAAAGCAGCGTTAGAGGGAGGTTGTGCTGCAAGACTGCCTTTGCAGTTGGAAATGCAGCTTCTGAGGAAGGATGCTCCTGGAGGGATGGATCGATCAAGGCGTGACGAATGGTAGTTTGCATACGGAGAACTCATAAAATTCACGCCCGCAACGGCTATTTTGCAGAGGCTGATTTCTGGCACAGCCTTCACTGCACTGCCACAGCCCAAGCCAGTGTGCTGGCTGCTGCAGCCTCTTCACACCTAAGCCCCTGTTTGAACCCACACTTGAGTGAACCCCCACAGGGCTCTCAAGCCATAAACAGAGTGGTCCCATCAGGCAGCTGCTCTGGCTGCTGGGGGACAATCAGGACTGCTAGTTAGCGGTTCATTTAGCACCTGTTCTACCTTCCCAAAATTGTATCTCCCTGTTTTGAGCCTACTAATTTCAATCTGGTTTGGGAAGTCAATTTGCTCTCTAGAAACAGCACGGTTGTTTTGATGTTACTTTTCAGCATTATTCTCTCCTCTCTCTGGGCTTCCCTGTCTAGCTCCCAGGCCCTGCCCTGCTCTTCCCCAGGCTCACCCTGCTGGCCCAACGCCGGTGCTAACCAGGCAGCCAGGCAGCGTGACTCCCATTAACCTGCCTCCCCGGTTCCCAAGCTGTCTAGTTTAAGAGCTGGTTACAGATTCCTCATTCACACTGTGCATTTTGAGGGCCTCCTTAGAAATTCTTCTTGGCTTCCTGATAAGCCACTTCAACTGTATCTGAGTTTCAGATGTGGTTCTGACCGACGTCTTCAATCCACCCATACAGCTGTGTGATCCGCAAAGAGCCAGCATTATCAAATAGATGTAAAATAAATGCTGTCTCTGCTTCTAACTCTCCCCTGCAAATTCATTCCAAGGTGGCTGCTCTTCCTGAAGTATAACGATGACTGCTTTACTCCCTTCCTTAAAAGTTTAAGAATAAAGTGAAATTCAAGACCATCAGCAATTGGACTCTAACTTACTTTCCAAATAAACATCCCTCTCCCTCAACTCCTTTGCAGCCCAGCTCCTCAGGCCGGGTTTTGCCTCCCCTCCCCCTGCCCCGTGTCCATCAGGGCTGCTCCCTGGACCTGAGATGCGTCTGCTTGTCTGAAGCTTACACTCCAGCAGAGATGCCACGTGTTCCTTGAAGTCCTCCTGGGTCCTTGTTGCCAGAAGTCATCCCTGCCTCAACTCCCAAAGCCCTTCTCAGTAGTTGTCTTTTAACCCTGAGCACCTTTTCCGGGCTCCTAGGTCAGTGGTTCTCAACCTTCCTAATGCTGTGAGCCCTAAATACAGTTCCTGTGAGTCGTGACCCACTGGTTGAGAATCACTGTCCTAGGTAGTAGGCAATGTGAGGGCAGAATCCTGTCTGCCATGTTTGTATAATCACCACGCCACTCCGGAGCGATGTATATGGTGCATATGGTAGGTATGTAAGAAGGAGAAAATGCCCACTTGTGGCTCTACGAGGCTGCTGTTTTTGAGTTAAAGAGGGAAGACTCTAGCAGTGTGGGTGTGGGTCATCCCTGTACCCCGCATCTACCATCCCCAACAACAGGGCATGGCTGGGTCTCACCTTGACTGCGATGGGACCAAGAATCATCCAGAGAGGGAGAACATACGTGTGTTTTTAAAACTCCGGTAAAAAGACTGGAAGAAGATTTATGAGACTTTAAATTCTTATGATTTTACTTCTGTATAATAAGGTACTCATGGTTTTGTAGAGTTTAAAAAAATGAAAAAGCACAGTAACTGCCTATCCTTCCCAAGCTCAGCTCAGTGGACAGACATCAGTTGAGCCCCCATTAAGTGACAGAAACTGAGGATACAAAGAAGACCCAGATATAGTTCTGCTCTAAGGAGGCACAGTCTAGCAGTGCAGCCAGAAACATCTGTCATAAAAGTACATAATAAGTACGGCACTGTCTTTATGAACGAGGTGCTGTGGTACTACAGAGAAGGGGGCAATTAAGTGTGCCCAAGTAGGGGAGAAAGCCAAATGTCGGGGAAGGAGCTCTGGAATTAAACAGACCTATGTTCTAATCTTGGCTCTGCCACATGCCAGCTCTATGACCTTGGGTGAACTACTTAAATCTTGGAAACTTGGTTTGATAGCTGTAAAAGGAGGATATTGTCTGCTGCAGTCTCTGTAAAAATGGAAAGAGATGATGATGTATATTAAGTGATATGAATTTGGCATAGATTAGCTGCTCAATAAATTTTAAAAAGTAAAAAGCTTGAGCATTTGCATTGGGCTGCAAAGGTGAGCGGTCTCTCTAGGTGTGGCTTGGAATTAAGAGACCACATGGCTCAAGTATCGGTCAAGGCTTACTTTGGGGAGATGCCCTGTGCACCCCCTTCTTAGGGAATCTCCTTTCTCCACACCCTTGCTAAGGGGTCACTGGACCCAAGATGCTCCTCCCAGGCCCTCCTCCCACAGGGGCTATAAGCAAGGCGAACATGTGCTCTTGTCCTCCTCTCATTCTTTCATTTAATTAGTTACTAAGTGTCTCTGCTGATTAAGTACTGCACTAGTGGTATTAGCAGTAACGAAGCAGATATGGACACTGCCACACTTGATTAGCCAAAAGGCCGGAAGCGATTATGGACTCTGCCGAACCTAGAAAGGGAACCAGATGTAAACACATAAATTAAAATATATATAATTGCAATTCATGCTAAGTGAGTGCTATGAAGGAAGCAATCAGAAAACAGTGACAGTGAGTCCCAGTGGTCAGGAAGTGGCCTGGCTAGAAAAGACAAAGTGGGCCGATTAGCCTCTCTGCACTGGGCATCTGAACTAGTTAACACGGAGGGAGAGAAGCCAGAGTGGAGATGAAGAGGGGCTGATCTTGAAGCTGCCCCATTTTCTCCCTTGCCTGCGTCTTTAACTTTTCCTGAAGTCCCAGGAGACCCTGCCAGATCTTTGTAACTTTCTTTTCTTTCTTTCTTTTTTTTTACTGGCACTAATTTATGAGGGTTTCATTTTCAAGAGCAAGTATCCAGTGCCTGGAGGCAACATTAGCTGCTAGGGCTGGAAATAAAAATAATAAAGCCACATAATTAATCCAATTGCAAAGGTGAGAAATGGAAGATTTTAAAGGAAAGTCCGGTTAGAATGTGAATGGCAGACGGGAGAAGAGGCCCACGACCTGGGGCACATACCTCCTTCAGCACTGATGGTGGCATCCTCATTTACTTATGTGACTACTTGCCCCCTGAGTGACAGGGAAGCAAATCTTTGCACCTACAGGGTTTAGGACAATGGGTGGCATTCGGCAGATGATTCGTAAAGGTTTGTCAACTGGATGAATGAATGACTGAATGAATAAAAGGGAGCAAGAAATCAAGAAAGATGGTTGTTGACATATTTGAGTTTTATTTTTCCATTTTTTGGATTTAACATGAAGTGTTACACGATGTTAAAAAGCTTAATGGATTCCAGCCCAAAATGTATGGAGTGTCTCCTAGGTGCCAGGCACAGCATATGGCTGGGTTTTGCCTTGAGGAGCTTGCAATCTTGGAGGTGAGCTTAATCTTATCCTTAAGCAAGGACAGCAATCAAACAGCCAGCAACAACCTTCTCATACCAATGAGAACCACAGTTATTTATGGGTTTGCCATTCCTGTAACTTTGAAAGGAATTTTATAATCAGCTTTGGTCACATTTCTCAAACACTGAGCCATTCAGAGACGCCTTACAAACAGCTCATCTGTGTGTGTTTTGCTCCACTTGCTGGGCCACTAATATTATCTACGCAGTAATGAAGGCAGTTCTGTGAATCTTCTTGGGGGAAGGAAATACACTTTGCAGACCAGTACCTTTGTATCATGGATAATTCCATAATTTAATTGCCTTTTCTAACATCTACTTCCTGCCAGCAAAAAATATGCATGAAGTGTTGTCATGTTCTACTTGGCTGACTTTTGTGGAATTAACACCAGGGGTACAAATCAAAATTAACTTTTTTTTTGGCAGGAAACCAGGATTAGAAAGAATAATGAAGATTTGAGATAGAAAATAAATGCAATTTTCATAGGAAGTTTAAAGTAGAGAGGATCTTAGAGATAGTTTAGTTATGGCTTCTCGAACTTTAAATACCTGTACATTCAAGTCACCTGGGATCTGCTTAGAATGCAGGTTCTGATTCAGCGGCCAAGGAGTGGTACAGATTTCTGCATTTCTAATATGGTCCCAGGATATGGAGTTGCTGCTTATTAGGGATGTGCTAGACAGCATAATGCACTCTCCCCAAAATGTCCATGCCTTCAGTCCCTGGCACCTGTGAACATGTGAGGTGATACGGCAAACTGAGTCTGCAGACGGAATTAAGGTTGCTCGTCAGCTGACCTTGAGATGGGAAAATCATCCCAGATTATCTCACTGGGCCTAATACAATCCCAAGGATCCTTATGATTGGATGGAGGCGGGAAGAAAAGAGTCAGTCTGAGAGTGATGCAATGTGAGAAACAGAGTGACTAGCCACACTGAAGATGAAGGAGGGCTGTGAGCCAAGGAATGCAGGCAGCTTCTGCAAGAAAGCCAATTCTCCCCTAAAGCCTCCAGAAAGGCACGCAGCCCTCCTGATACTTTGATTTGAGCCCACTGAACCCACTCGGACTTCTGACCTCCAGAGATGTAAGAAAATAAATGTGTGTTGTTGTAAGGCACTAAGTTTGAGGGGATTTGTTAACAGCAGCAATGGAGAACTAATACAGTGGACCACACTTGAGAAATAGAAGTCTATCTTCCTTCCTAATGTGAAAATATCTTTCCCTATGTCATCAACTACACTCTTTTAAAAAAATATACCTTCAGATGGCAGCTCTCTGCCCCCACCACACAAAAGTTTGGGGCAATTCTAGCTATTCATTCATTCAAGCCAGATTTCATGAGGCAAAGTGTCATGAATCTGACACCATGCTTGCCCCCAAGAAGCTCAAAAACAGAAGAGAAAATAAGGCAAAGTCCTAAGTAATGACCATGTCATCCTGGTAACAAAATCCTCTCCGACTCTCACCTGTTCTCTGTTCTTTCCTTCACCAACCTGAACAGCTTCCCCTTTGTCTTTTGTCTGGACTCTGGAACAAGCCCCCTGCTTGTTCCTGGATTCGCTGGCTTGGTTTCTCTTCTCGCCGATCCATTTGAAAACACTCACTGTACAACTAATCTTCCCCAAGTGCTTGAGCGTGTTCACTGATGGAGGGAGGGAAAGAGCCAGGAAGGAGAAAAGATTTGAAGAGGGAAAGAGAGGAGATAAATTATGCAACAAGGTCCCCGGGGAAATGAGAGGAAATGGTATCAAACCCGATGGGGAAAAGCGAGCCTTGGAAGGGAGGCAGAGTCTTCTCTCTTTCTAAGAATTCTGAGAAAGGAGAACAGGAAAGAAAAGGAGAATGAAGGTCCGATAAAAATTTGAGACTGTTAACAGGAAAATTTATGGAAACGATTCCTCTGAGGTTTTGAGTTTGCTTTGGGGTTTAGCGAGTGGAGAAAGGCTAAGAGCTCCCCTTGGGAATGAGGTAAGAAATGGCCTGGATGAAAGAAGGAATGCCAGGCAGCCTACAGGTCCACGGCACCAGACAGCAGGGGTCTGTCACGCATGAGGTGGGACAGCAGGGGTCTGTCACGCATGAGGTGGGACTGCACAGCTCTGCCATGCATGATGTGGGACAGCACGACTCTGTCACACTTGAGGTGGGACAGTACAGATATGTAACACATGATGTGGACAGACGGGTCTACCACACACATAGTGGAACAGCACGGGTCTGCCACACATGAGGTGGGATGGCACAGCTCTGTCATGCACAAGGTGGGATGGCACAGCTCTGTCACACACAAGGTGGGACGGCACAGCTCTGTCACACATGAGGTGGGACAGCACAGGTCTGCCATGCACGAGGTGGGATGACACAGCTCTGTCACACACAAGGTGGGACAGCAGGGGTCTGTTACACATGAGGTGGGATGGCACAGCTCTGTCACACACAAGGTGGGATGGCACAGCTCTGTCACACATGAGGTGGGACAGCAGGGGTCTGTTACACATGAGGTGGGATGGCACAGCTCTGTCACACATGAGGTGGGACAGTACAGGTCTGTCAATGCATGAGATGGGACAGTACGAGTCTGTCACACATGAGGTGGGACAGCACAGGTCTGTCACGCATGAGGTGGGACAGCACAGATCTCTCACGGTGCCAAGTGGCATGGCTTTCCCCAGCAATTCTAGCAAGCAAGAAGCAGGAGCAAAGGAAAGGACTGAACCACCCAATGTTCCTAACCTTAAGAAACAGTGGTAGATACCAGGGCTCAGTGGAGTTAAGCATCATTATGGCAGCTGAAGAAAGCATCTGTGGTCTATGAAGGGGGAGGGAGGATTGGGACACTAGAGAGGGGCCAAGGGACGAGACATCTGCTGAGAACAAAGAATGGATGTTAGAGGGAGTGAAAGAATGAGTGGATTGCAAACTAGTACAGCCTTTTGGAAAGAAGTATGGAGGATCCTCAAAGAGCTAAAAGTAGACCTTCCATTTGACCCCACAATCCCATCACTAGGTGTCTACCCGAGAAGAAAAATAAATCATTTTTCCATAAAGACATCTGCTCTCGAATGTGTACAGCAGCTCAAGTAACAGTTACAAAAATGTGGAAACCACCCTAGAGCCCATCAACCCACGGACAGATTAATACACTGTGGTGTGTGTACACCATGGAATACTATTTGGCCATAAAAACATGGAGACTTTAGATCTTTTGTGTTTATCTGGATGGAGTCAAAGAACGTTCTTCCTTAGTAAAGTATCACAAGGATGGAAAAGCACACACCCTATGTACTCAATACTAATTTGAAATAGTAGATAAGCAACGACAGGCCTACATGAGAGAAAAACGCAATTAAATTCAAGTGGGGGGGAAGGAAGGAGGGTGCTTGGTAAGCTCCACCCTAACAGGTACAATGTAGGGGTGCATAGTACACCTCCTAGATGAGGACTCAAATGTACCTCCTAATACCTAATGAAAGCAAACTATGAAATTCAATTATATATACGCTTATATTGAACTGAAATAAAAAAAGAGAGACAGAGAGGGAGTGAAAGGATGAGAGAACTCACTAAGAAGGGATGGCCAGAGGGAGGGTGCTGCCTATTGGTAGTCCTTGGTCCCAGTGCTGCCTTCTGGTGTGTAAGTACACATATAACCCTTTTTCTGCAGACCAGCCCTTCATTTTTTAAAAATAACTAAACTGTCTCCAAGAATTCCACCTTTATGGGATTTTTCATAAATTGTGCTTCCCATTTTTTTATCATCTGGTCAAGCTCTTCTGAGTGTATCCTATTAAAAGGTGAGCCTATAGGAGAAGCACATTGTTCCAAGTGGCTGGAGAAGAGCAGAAGAGTGTGGGACCTTACCTGCCTTGGTTGGGGCCCATCTATCCATTAAAGGAGTCAGAAATGACATTAGCATTTCAGGAGCCACAGTCGTCACTGGCTCAAATGGAGCTTACTTGCGACCAACTCTCCCTGGACTGTTTCTGTGACATGTCCCCTTTCCTCCACTTGGGCAACAACTAGAATGTAAGGGGAGGATTTCATATGCATCTTTGCTAAATTTCAGTATGCAAGTTGTGACTCATCACTCTTACCAGCTGTTACCTTTTGGAACTTTGCATTTTGCCACCCTACACAGGAATGCGTGAACCATTCCTTCCAAATAGTATCATCTTAAAAATTAGTTGACGTCTTCTACATCTTAGAAGATTTTTTGACTTGAATTTTGTGTTGGCTGGAGCCACAGGAACGTCCCCCAGAGTTGCTATCAATCATCTGTTCATTTGTTCATGCATGCCTTCAGTGGGGCATAAGGCACTGACTCTAAAGCCAGACTGCAGACAGTGATGGACGCAATCCCTGACTTGCCTTGGATTTATGGTCTGGGGAGCAGACATTTGAGGAAGTCTCTGATGGGGGACCCAACCTAATCTAGAAAGTCAGGGATACTCTGTCTGAGGACCAAGAATAATGGGTTAGTAGCACTGTAGTTAGGTGAGGGGGATGAGAGAAAAGATGGGAGTATTTCAGGAAGAGTGCACAACATTTACGAACAGACAGGCCGGCCTGACCGGAAGAGCAGCTCAGAGGAATGAAGAGTCAGATGGTGGAACGGTAAGTGTGAAGGGAGGAAGAGTGGGGATGCAGCATGGCGCAAAAGTCAGATTATAATTCCAAGCCTATTTAAAGCACGAGTCATTGCCCTTAGGGGAGGAACGTGGTATTTTTGTATGTAACGTCATTCTGGTTTCTTTGCATATGAGTTGGAGGAGAGCAAATGGATGCTAGTTAGAAAGCTAACACAGTGTCCAGGGAGAGAAAATAGACTAAGATGGGGCAGCATAGAGAAAGACTCACACATTACTTGGGAAGAAGCAACTGACTGGTGTTTAACAAGGAACAGGGAAGACGGTGGAAAGTGGATGACTCTGGGTTTCTCCCTTAGTGTCTATGTGGCTGCTGGGATCATTCCCAAGCAGGAGCAGTGGTGCAGACAGCGGTCTGTGCTTGAGGGAGACAAGCTTTACTCTTTCAGGATCCAGGAAGCACCTGAATGAATCTATGAATCTCAGGGAAGAACTGAGGCAGGGACAGACATTTGGCCACTGACAGCATCATATATACAGCAGTTCTCAGCCCTGATTGCAAAGTGGAATCACCTGTTGAATTTTTAAAATATCCCTACATGCAGCTCACCCCAGACAATCAAATCTGGGACTGGCTTTCCTTTTTTATTTTTATTATTTTTTTAAGTTTTCCAAGTGACTCTAGTAATAACCATCTAGAATCGAGAAGTTTCATGAGAAATACAATGGAAGTCATGGATAGCTAAGGGAGAAGGAGTAGGGAGTTTCCGCTTCTAACTCAGAATATTCAGTAAAATCTTTCCACTTATTTTCTTTAGAGTTTAAAGTCTTCGCTTGGGGGGAAAATGGAGATTATTGACATCCACACTCCCTATGAGGTTTTTATTCTTCCTGTTTATTCACAGAACTTTTCCAATAAATAGCACCATGAAAGTATAAGTCACTATTATCTTTTAATCAATACCAGAATAAAGGAGTTAATTACCCTTTAGTCAATACTAGAATAAGGGAGTTAGGTTAATCTCTAAATAATATTCAACTTGGATACTTCATTGTTGTACAGAGGAAGCCAATCACCCAGACACCACAGAAATTAGGAACACTTTCTTTAGAAGGAGTGTATTTGTTCACCCAGAGGCACTTTTTATTATAACAGCTTCATCCAATGTTTAAAAAGCACACAGGTTTAAACATCAGTCAAAATTACCATGTGACTGATGGGATCTTGTTTCCCCAATGATTTTATGTTTGTTTGTTTTGCTTTTCCTCTAAAGGCCTAAAAAGAATGAAACCTACCTTGCATTCAGCCTTAGCTGAGCTACTAAAAGTACAACTTGAGCCAGTAAAAATTTAAAAACCACCAGCAGTTGCCCATTGATGGATAAGAGAATAAAGAAAACGTGGTATACATCAGGCCTGACAATTATGTTCACAAACTCATCCTAGAAAAAGTGCTACCGTGTTTCTCCAAAAATAAGACCTTCCCCCAAAATAAGCCCTAGCAGGATTTCTATGCATTTGTTAAATATAAGCCCTACCTTCATAATAAGTCCTAGTGATGGGTGTGGCTATGCAG
>NW_003852408.1:30823607-30836847 GCF_000181295.1 Otolemur garnettii
TTCTTGAGAAAAAATAAATATAAGACAGTGTCTTATTTTCGGGGAAACACAGTACATACCTCAGTGCCACACATCACTGTGGTCACCTTTGAAGTGCTCCCCTTTGCAAGGGGGACTCTTGCCAATCCCTACTCCACCCTTCAAAGCAATTTTGGAACTTTTTTCCTAGAATGGCCATCAGAGCTGTCATCGTATTACCCTTGATGTCCTGAACGTCATGGAAATATCTTCCTTTCAGTTCATAGGAGGCCTGATGAGGTGGAAGAGTGTTCCATATAGTTACTTGTTTACTAACTAGAAACTCCCTCACAGACAGTGTCAGGTGAGCTGGTGCATTGTCAGGATGCAAGGGAGTTGGTGGTGAAAAGTTCAGGTCGTTTCCATCTAATTTTTTCAGGAAGCTTTTCTAGCACTTCTATATTGTAAATTTGGTTAACTATTGAAGTCTACAGCCATACCACCCTGAACGCTCCGCATCTTGTCTGGTTAACTGTTCAGTTGGTATGAATTCATTATGAACAATACCTCTGATATCAAAAAAGATTAGCAACATCACCTTGACTCTTGATTTGAACTGACGGAACATGTTTGGTGATGGAGAATTAGCCAACTTTCACCGCGTACTCTGATGCTTTGTTTCAGGGTCGTATTGGTATACCCAAGTTTCATCACCAGTGATAACATGGCCCAAAATATCATCTTGCCTCTCCAAAAGGTCTTGGCAAACTTTGACTCTCTTTTGTTTTTGTTCATCGGTGAACTCCTTCGGGACTATTTTTACACACACCTTTCCTCAGGAGAAGATTTTCCTATCTATTTCTCTGTCAGTGTTTACTTGGTCAGCTATGCCTCTTACACAGCCAGCCAATGATTTTGACACACACTTCTATGAATTTTTGCAATGTTTTCGTGAGTTCTGTTCATTACTGGCCACCTTGACCTCTCTTCATCAGTGATGCTTTCTCTTCCCCCGGAAAAATGTTAAATCCATTTGTACACTGCCATGTTCTTCATGGTATTATCTCCATAAACTTGGGCTAACATGTTCCTGATTTCACTTCCACTCTTGCCAAGTTTAAAAAGAAATTTAGAGTTTGTTTATTGCTCTAATTCAAGCTTTAATATTCTTTGGACAGCACACAAAAGCATGCAACAACAATGAACACCACTTAGTAAGACAGCACCACACATCAAGAACAGATGCTGATACACCAAGGTCATGAAAGGTGCCAGAGCTCTTTGTACAGTGCTGCCAAAGAAAGTGCATGGGGTCAAGTTCACAAACTTAATTGTCAGACCTCGTACATACAGTGGCATATTATTCAGCCTACCAAAGAAGGAAATCCTGCCACGTATGGCAACGTGCATGAACCTTCAGGACATAATGGCAAGTGAAATAAGCCAGTCACAGGGCAAATACTATATGATTGCACTTATATGTGGGACCTAAAAGAGTCATCCTCATAAAAGCAGAGAGTGGAATGGTGGTTTCCAGGGCTAGGAAGAAGAGGAAATGGGGGGTTGCTGATCAATGGGTATGAAGTTTCAGATGCAAAATAAATAAGCTCTACAGGTTTTGTGCCTATAGTTAACAATACCACATTGAACAATTAAAAACTTAAAAGGATGAATGAATCTCCTGTGAAGTGTTCTTTACACAATAAAAAGAAAAGAAATGGAGATTTGAAATTATCTCAGACATACTTTTAAGGCCACCATCATTTGCCATCTCCAGCAGTTGATCCTTTTGTAGCTTAGACAAAGTCAATTCACCTGGTTTCTTCACAAGCAGATCATGGATCCATTCTCTCCCTGTTTGGGGGTCTTCTGTGGCTGAAAGTGATGCCCAGACTCCTCTGAAAGCTGAGATAGGTGACCATGCACCAGCTGGGAGAAAGAAGGCCCTGGCTTGGTCTCTTTCAAAATCTCTACTAATGTTTGGAACATGTCAAAAATCCCCACGTCCACTCGTACCCTCATAATTCCAGTCTGGCTTTGAACGCAGCCCCTTTATCTGCCAACTTAAACACAGTGTTGTTCTCCCCTGAGGACACAGAGTGGGTTTGTTGAGCAGGTTGACTGTGTCACACAAGGAACAAGTTTTATGATCCATTCTATGTCACTGATATGTGCTCCAGGGGTGACTGTTTTTCTAAAAGAAATCTCTTGAGCAGCTCTCATAACTCAGACAGCATGGTCAGTGAGCTACCTTGAGAAATCCGCCCCCCTTCTGTGTGTGAGAGAAGACACGTGTGCTCCGTGTCCCTCTCCTCACAGAGCTGCATGAATGGACATGAGTTAAGGGCATGCACTTTAATGTGGTTGATAATTTCAGTCACATTCTGAAAAATATTCAGGTGACATTTTTCAGCTAGCCAATATTTCTGTATGGGTGACACAGTACGTAGACTCACGTACTGTGAGTGACCTCCTTTACGTGAGTAGTGAAACCAGAAAGCCGTCCAGTCACGGCAGCCACTCTGTCCACGCACATACCAACACAAAATGCCCAGTTCAGTTCTCCTGAAACGTAACGTTCAAAGACTGAATTGTTCTGCAGCTGTGGTGTTGGCTGGCGACTAAAGCACACATACGTAGCCTCATGCATGCGCTCCTCCTGAAAATTACACGGCACCAATACAAGCATTGTCGCTTTGTCAATGGCCTTGGAGTCTTGTCCACCAGGATTATGCACTGCAGTGACTCATTAATCCTAACAACTGTGCCTCAGTGTCCTCTGCTGTCTCATCAGTCCGTCTCGTCGTGGAGCTGGCTCAAAGAGGAGCACGGGCCACCTTTGAACTGCGGTTTCTCGTAATAGTTCACCGCAAACGTCCTTAGCAGCAGGCGGGATCAACTCTTCCCCAACAGCAAAGGGCTTCTTAGCTTCAGCAATGCAGGCGGCCACTCGGAGTGACACTCTCAGGGCAGACACATTGGATGAAGTGCTGGCCTTCAGTAATTGCTTCTGTTCTTTGTGTTCATGTTTTTTTCTTTTGAAAAACTCCAAAGGCTTGTCTTTTAATGCAGAGTGTTTGGTCTCTATGTGGCAAAGCAGAATTGAAGGATTCCTTGGCTTCGCTGGATAACTGGTCAGCAGACATTATACAAACCTTTCTCGGAGTATGCGAATCACCCACTGCAATGAACCCATGATTTAAGTCAGACTCTTGGTATTTTCCTTTAAATCCAGGTTTCATTTTTGTTGGCAATCTTAGAGATTTCTGTTGTCTCATCGTTGGGTCTTTCCCCTTTTTCAAAGAAGCTCTCTGGTGATGTTGGTTTTTCACTCGTTTTTCTAGGATTAGCTTGTGGGCTTACCAAAACTGTGACCGAGACAAGTGTGCAGTGTGGGGAAGAGGCGTGGACAAAAGTGGTAAACAAAACAACGGGCAGGCCATGCCCAGACGGAAAGAAATGTCAGAGTTGACTTAAACCTGTCACCAGATGCAGCTGTACAACTGCAGTACATCAACTCACTTGCCACTATAAAGGCTGCTACCAGAGGCAGCTTTACAATTAAAGCGAGATGCTCCCTCGCCACTCTAAAGCCTGCCACCAACTACAGCTTAATTGTCACTTGCCACTCAGCGATACGGTTTTGATTTGAGTCTGCAAGCAATTGATTATTACGGTCTCTGTGCAGTCAAACCTCTCTGCTAATGATAATCTGTATTTGCAGCTGCTCCCCAGCACGCAAGCATCACTGCGTGCTCAGCTCCACCTCAGATCATCAGGCATTAGATTCTCATAAGGAGCATGCAACCTAGATCCCTCACATGTGCAGTTCACAGTAGGGTTTAGGCTCCCATGAGAATTTAGAGCCCCGCCTTCTGACAGGAGGCAGAACTCAGGTGGTGATGTGAGCCATAGGAGCTGCTGTAAGTACAGATGGAGCCTGGCTCCCTGCCTGTCGCTCCTCTTGCTGTGTGACCCGGTTCCTAACAGGCCAGAGACCCTACCAGTTCGTGGCCCGGGGCTTAGGGATCACAGATCTACATGACTTCCCTCATTTGGTAGATAAAGACACTAAAGGTAGGAGAGTTAACCCAATGTACAGAGGGACACAGTTTTCATTAGAATTAGCAGGTCCTTTTGTTACTTGCGATGTGGTTAGAAACAGTATACTTTTAGTAGGAAGTAAGATTGCCAAGTCACTGTTTAGAAGACACCCACACTGACGGCAGTATGGCTTGATCTGCTTGGTAAGGGAAAGGAAATTCTAGTTTGTGTTATTAATTTGTGAATTACTTTAGAAGAGTGGCTCTTAAACTCTTTATTTACTCTTTTTTAGTAAACATAAAAATCACATGCTTTTATCATGGTGAATTCCAAAAATAGGTATTTCAACTTCTTTTTAAAATATGTATAAAACTTTGTCTCAAGCATTGTAGCAGCTATGAAAATCTGCTTTGGGAAGCTCAGTTGACAGCCCTGCTACTGTCCTCTGGGTCCCCCCATGCACCCCAGCCACACTGCCCCGGGGTGCTCCCCATCAACAAGTAAGACAGTGAGGTGCTGGAAAAAGCTTCTTTCTGAGGGGCTCAGGACTCCACAGGGCAGCCTTGGCCTGAACACTACCCTTATCAGCCTGTAGAAATGTTCTTTTTTTTTTTTTTTGCAGTTTTTTGGCCGGGGCTGGGTTTGAACCCACCACCTCTGGCATATGGGGCCAGCGCCCTACTCCTTTGAGCCACAGGTGCTGCCCAAAATGTTCTTTTTTTTTTGAGACAGAGTCTCAAACTGTCGCCCTGGGTAGAGTGCCATGGCAACATCACAGCTCACAGCAACCTCCAACTGTTGGGCTCAAGCGATGGTCTTTGTATTTTCAGTAGAGATAGGGTCTTGTTCTGGCTTAGGCTGGTTTCAAACCTGTGAGCTCAGGCAATCCACCAGCCATGGCCTCCCATAGTGCTAGGATTACAGGCGTGAGCCACTGCGCCTGGCCTACAGAAACTTTGTTAACACTTTGCTGCACATTTGAGAATCTTTCTACCTTCCTTTCTTTTTCCACTCCTGTCTTCTTTTTATTAGAGATGGAGTTTCACTCTGTCACCCAAGCTGGGGGACAGTGGCACGATCATCACTCACTGCAGCCTCCATCTCCTCGCCTCAAGTGATCCTCCTGCATCAGCTGCCCCAGCCTGCCCCATCGCTGGGATTACAGGCATATGTCACCCTGCCTGGCTCCCTGGCCTTTCATAGACGGCAGATCTTCACAGAAGGCTGAGGACTCTCCCTGTCTGCTCCAGCCTTGTCCCCTTCAACTTTTACAAACACTAGCCTCCTCTTCCCCCCACCCACCACATCTCTTCTAATCTCATTTCATCTTGGCATCTGCTTCTTGGAGGACTCAAATGAACAGAAATATTTTTTTCCTTAATCATATCTGTCCTTTCCTCACTGATATTCTAATACTTGTTTCAACCAGGGAAGGCATGTCCCATTTTCTTCTCCCTCCTTATGAATTGAGAATTACCATTATAGAATTTTGGCTAAGTTATTTAACCAGATATTGATTAATTAGCAAATACTTGGGGGAGCATAAGGGTCTATATGGCATTACTATTATAGGCGCTACTAGGGACACAAATGAAAAGTTCACTAGGAGCTTTCATAATCAAGTGTGGAAAAGCATCTTACAGAGAAAAAGTAGTTTTAACAAAAATAATAATACAAGCAATATACTTTTAAGTGTTAAATCTATCCATGTAAATCTATCAGTCTGTCTATTTTTTCAGTGTGCAAGGTCAGGAAAAAAGAAATCATTGTTGCAAACTAGTCATTTTTTAATCTGTAAAAATTGGGTAATTTAATATGAAGGATCATTGTGAGAAATAACAAGAATGGTGCTAAAGTATCTATAAATCCCAAGGGATTGCCAACAGAAGTTACTTTTTCCTGCCACCAATGGATTTCATTTTTGACATGCTTTTGTATTCTTCGGCATTAACCATCTGTCTTCTATATCCACCTCTCAGCCACAGAGTGAAAGGGGCTGTGATTCAAAGCTGAAAGGGGTGGGGAGCAGGAGAAGCAGAAGAGAAACGCTGTGAATTCCAATCAGGTAGCTCGGTCAAAGCAATGTGATGCTAATCCTGCAATAGTAAATTTCTTCTTATCCCCTGAAACCAATGCTGACATTTCCATTTATTCATTCAGCTCCTTTAGACTCCCTGTCAAATCTCTCCTGGTTGCCAAGCAACAGAAACAGCAGTTCTGTACATAAGCATTATGCAACAACTATTGTCAATGTTTCTCCTTTCTTTGAAAGGGAAATTTAATGACCCTTCCCTATGAGAAAATGATGACAAGAACCTGTCCCCAGTGAAATGTGTCTGAAAGCTGCGTGGTTTGTGTTCTTGCTGTTTGAATCCAAGGATTGGGCAGACTGGACTTACACGCTCTTGCAAAATTATGAAATTAAAATTTGCTCCAAAGCTTGCATGATTTGGTCTTTCAAAACAACTGCATAGCAGTTAAAACTTGTCTCAAATCCCATGAAATGAGTTTTCTAGTAAATGGAGTTAATATTGTGAAGTTGCACGATGATGGGTTTCTTATGTACACTTACTTTCTCTGATCCTGCTAAAATCTCTTTATTCAAATGTTCGGGATTTCCTGACCATACTCTCACACATAAAGACTTGAACTATGTTTCAGGACTCATAAAACACAGATCAAGACAGTCACAGGAATAAGTGTATAAAATAGTATACACTTATTATAAGATAATAAACCATCTGCCCGTCTGTTATGGTCATATGCTGGGACACCAAGACATAAACACGTTCTATCTCAGTCCTCTGAAGAAATGACACCTCTTTGGACAAGAGACTCTTCTCTCCTTCTCTATTCCTCTTTCTCATTTTGATGATTCTATACGATTATTGTTTACTACCCAATTTACCTCCATAACTTTAACAGCTCTAAAAGCCATTCGCCATAAGTGGCAAGACTCAGCAGTGATATTACAGACTGAGCTATTGCCCACTTTCCATGCCATCGTATCATCTAGTCTCACTTTTTGTGGGGCTCAGCAATAACTACTCAAGTTTGAAAAAGTCAAGTCCACTTTTATGTTCTTTCTCTCATTTGGGCTTTTTATTTTTTTCTTTCTAATCTTGGTTCTCTGGGAGTTTATATTTTGAGTTCCAAAAAAAAAAATGCTAATTAGCCAGAGCTCCTTTTCCACTTTTAATTGTAAAATGAACAGAAGAGCTCCCCCTGTGCAGCTTATGTCACTAACAGCTCATAAAGCAGGTCCACCTTTATGACTGTATTTGGTGACTGTGCGAGGCAGGTTTTATTATCATGTCCAATCTAAAGATTAGGAAACTGAGGCCCAGAAAAGCAAAGTGGCTTATTTTAGGGTGTTCAAGTAGAAATTGAAAAGCTAATAATCTCTGATGTCTGTCTCCAAACTTCACACTCTTTCCACAGCCTGACTTTGTTGGCGATCACTTCCCAAGTGCACTGGATTCCTTAGGGATCACTTGCTCGAATTAGTTATTAATCCATCAAAGGACACTCAAATAAATAATAAAAATGAAAAGACACTCAGCAAATATTAACCCCATTTACAAACAAGGATCTCTTTTACTTTCCCTCACCAGGTTTTGTTGCTGACTCATATTCTTTTTGTGTGTGTGACATGGAGATTTTATTAAATTCATATTTCAGTGTCTGTAAGTAAAATGTCTTGCATGTAGTCACACTCAATTATTTGCATATCTTCGATGGATGCTTTAATGTTACAGTGGCAGAGCTGAGTAAGTGTGATAGAAACCATTTCACCTGTAGACTGCTGACTTATATTCTATTTAAACTGATTTATAATAATGTATGACACTATCTGACAAAAAAATTCTATTTTGTCTATACCAGTTCTAATAATCCTCTCTTATTCAGTGGAGAATTTCATTTAAAAATTTGTAAGTCTCTTGTAGGTTGATACCCACACATTTCACATAAGAAATAATCTAATGGTCACTAGCAAGCCCTCTGCTTAGCTTATCTATAAATTTCTAGGGTTGCAGTTCTTGAAAAATACATGGAGAGAAGAGGCGTCAAAAGTGAATATTCCCTAAATATAAGATCCTCAATTAACCTAAAGATTTTCTTCTGATAGCTCTTCTTAATAAAATGAGATTTGGGGATTTTTTTTTTCCGCCTTTCATTTTACTGATGTATTTTGGTGTGGTAGGACATGATGGGTTACTCACAAAAGGACTTAATTTGTCATTATGAAACTTATCTGAGACCACCTGTATTGGATAATTGTCTCCTAAAGAGGCTACTATTCTGTAGGACCACAGGTAGTCAACCGAAGTAACCTAAGTTTCTGTTTTTAGAAGCAATTTAAGAATGGTTTATTTAATAGCAAAGAGAGTACTAAAATAAGATGACTTTTCCATTAACCTACATTTCATTTTTCAAGAAGGCTTAAGATTTTGCAAAATATCGTGAATGGAAAATATAGTCTCTGAAGAACTTAACTATTCCAGCAGGCATGCTCATTCATCCATTATTCATTCAGTTATCTAACTCTAACTGGGAGGTCAACTATGTATCAAACCCAAGAAAAGCAATAGTAAGACCAATCTCTGCCTCCAAGGAGCTCACAATCCCACATGGGGAGACAGAATGACAACTAACAATTGCATCACTTAGAATGACAGCCATGACGAAGGATGCAGAGTACCCCACTGAGGCACAATACAGAGAACAGAAGAGGGGCAAATAATTCAGACAGACCAAGAGGAAGGAGAAACAGCTCCCACAAGTAGGGCTGGGTCCCCGAGGAGTACCTCCCAGGCAGAGGCAACTGCCTTTGCAAAGCCTGGAGCAGACACAGTCAAGGCCAGGCTGGCTGGGCTGAGGGGGCGCGTGGATGTGGTGGTACAAGGGTGCACAGGGAGACTGGGTCTGCTTGTGCACAGAATCTGTGTCCTGCTAAGGAGGCTGAACTTTGACTCCAATCACACTCCCAGTTTAAATCCTTGTAGTTTCAATACAACAACTTAAAGACACTTTAAAACAAAACCATTAAAAAGAGTTGTCAATTTTATGTTTCAGTTGTCTGGAATGTTTTAAGTCACTGGCTCCTGCTTTGGACTAAAAGCTGCATGAGGACAGAAATTAAATTACTTCCTCATCAAAGCACCTGCTCTGCTTCAACTCACCCAACAGTGGACCCAGGAGAGAGAACCGATGAGCTCATTTCTACACCAAGATGTACTATTAGGTATTTAATTCCCCACACTGCTTGACTAGATTAATTGTATCGAAAACACCTCAGAGGTCTGTTCTCTGATCTCTAAAAGCTTACAATCTAAGACATAACACTTACTGTTATTCTCAATTTTCAGAACTGAAATGTCATTGCTCTGTGTGACGGATTGAGAAACAAACTAATCATAAAAAGGCCATAAAAGCTAATAACTAAAGGAAGTGTAGGCAAATAAATCAATGTAAAATTATAAATGATCAGACTTTTCAGTTATTTGTTATGATTTATTTTACTGAGTTGAAAAATCTATTAACCTTTTGGCATGGGAAGATGGAATTCACTAATTGAGTTAGATGCTGAGTTCTGCTTTCATTGTCATGCAGATTGACAATATTTACAACTTAAACATCACCCTCTTTCAAAATAGTGCCAACACTTTGATAAGTTGCTGAAGTGTGGTGGGAAAACACCATCCACTGTTAATCTTCACACGGGTATCTGACAGTGCTCGTGACACGTGGATGAACGCGGTGCCCAGGACGGAGCGCGGAGTGTCCACACTGAACCTGTGTGATCTGTGCGCTGACAGATCAGCCTGTTGCCCCTGCGGGCTCCATGCCACCGCTGTTTTGGATAAGACACTCTAATGTTAACTGCTGAGCCTTCCACATTAGTCTGTCCACTAGCTGCGCTTTGCAGGATCATTTGCTGAGTCTGATTTTTTAAAGTGTTTTTCCTTGCCCGGATCCAACTTTTGAAGCTGTTCTATCCATCCATCACCTGACATTTGGAAATGGGCTACTCTTCCGGCAGCACTGTGGTGCCCAACCTTGCTTCTCAAATTAGGGAATACGTATGCTCACTTGAGTGCTTAACTGTGAGTCAGGGGCTATATAAAGCCATATGAAGACATAAACGAGGCACATCTCTCTGCTATTGTTTACTCAATGGTCAGTAAGTTTGTAAAGGTAGAGAAAACAAACTCACTTTCTCTCGCTATACATGCTCACAACATGGAAAACTTCTGTGACCTGTGGTCACCAAAATGTGTGGGGATTTCTCCCCATCAGACCATCCTTTACGCTTGGATTCTTCAGCAGACTCCAGCTGGGTGTCCTCTAATTTAACTCAATTTCATTATGTCTACCTGGAGATAGCATCAGTTCTCACAGGTACGAGCTCAGTCCCACAAGACTTTCCCCCACAGCACATACAAATACAGCTGGCTCCCCCATCCACAGATGCCACATATCTACGTAGGATTCAACCAACCAAGGATGAAAAATATTAGAAAAAGTAAAATAATAGAGAGTAACAATACAACAATAAAAGTAACACAAAATAATATAGTTAACAACTACCGAATTTACATTGTATTAGGTATTAGAAGTAATCTAGAGATGATCTGAAGTATACCAAAGGATATGCGTATGTTATATGCAAATGCCACTTTATATGAGGAACTTGAGCATCAGTGGATTTTGGCATTCATAATGGTCCTAGCACTAATCTCCCTTGTATTCTGAGGAACGACTACAATATGTGTCACTTATACTTTTGACCAACTGGCTATAAATTATGAGTTCCCACAACCCCTCCATTGAGTTCTACTCTACATGCTCCTTGACTGAGGTCGGGGCTGCTTTTCCATCTGAATGCCTATGGCTTTTGCACCATCATGAAGTCAAAAAATCTTAAGTTAAACCACCACAAATCGAGACCATCTGTAATTTGCTAGCGTGGCTCATAGAACTCAGGGAAACACTTAGTCTACTGGTTCATTATAAGGATATTATTGATGTTAAGGTTATCAATGAAGACCAGATAGAGAAGCAAAGAACAGGAATGTGAGAAGGGGCTGGAGCTTCCAGGCCCTCTCTGGGCTCACCACCCTCCAGAAACCCCCATGTGTTCAGCCCAACTGAATCTAGTCCTTTTGGGTTTTCATGGAGGCCTCATTACATAGGCACGATTGACGACATCATTAGCCACTGGTGACCAACTTAGCCTTTAGCTTCCCTTCCCTCCTTGAAATTTGGATGAGGAAACTGAAAATCCCAGCTCTCTAATCACCTGGTTGATCCCTACAGCCCACCTAAAGGTCGACTCATTAGCATGCAAAAAAAGCACACCGTTTTGGAGATTAGGAGTCCTATGTGAAAATCAAATGTATATTTCACAATGTCACAAAGTTAAAACAGTTTTATATTAAAATAATATGGAAAGTATTATGGAATACAATGGATAGAAAATTTGCATCCATTTTTAAGATAACATATAATACTCCAAAGAAAACATACGTTGGTGGAAGTTAGTTTTAATCATATCCCCGGAGAATTAAGGTAACAAGTTTGCTCTTCTGTGCCCTGCGGATATCTTGGCAGCAAATCTTAAGCAGCAGTGTGCAGAAAGAGCACAGGCTTTAGAAATAGACACAGCTGAGTTTGAATTCCCACTCCTGTATCTTTCTTAAGAGTTTGACCTTGACCAAGTTGAGTTTGACCTCAAGCTTCCAGTGTCCTCATCAAACAAGAAAGTTGTTTAATATGAAGATTTTATAAAACATACAGCATAGTTGCTGATAGAGCCAGTGTGAACTTTTAAAAACATGTCAGATCAAGTCATGCTCCTGTTTAAAACCTTCCAACTGCTTACTCTTGCCTTTTGAATACAGCCCCGTATGACTCCATCATGGTGTTCTAGACCTTTTAGTATATGGATACCCTTTGTCTGGTGAAGAGTACAGGGTCCTTCTCAGAATAATGTTTCAAAATTCATACAATAAATTATTACAAAGGAAAGCACTCATGTTGAAATAGTTAAAATACTAATAAAGCCAAAACTTACACTCCAATAGTAAATGTACTTTTCTATTAACACATCAAATCACACAATATAGCGGCAGTTTCTGTAATTACAGTAATTTCGAAGTACTGATGAACAAACAACATTGCAACAAATGTAATTTGATATGAAAATATCTGTGATTTCTAGTCATGAAAGTCAGGCTACTACCATGGCTTATTTTTTTCTTTGCCTACATTCATGAGTGAAGGAAATGTTAAATTTCATTTAAATGTTAGCAAAGATAAAAATGTTTTTATATTGAAAGATAAAAATATATTTGTTCCCATCCAAGTTCATTGTTCTCATCAAAGTCTCTCCGAGGTCTATGCACCGAGTAAGAGCCAGCATTCTAAGCAGTATTCTTGAGCCTCACCTCTCATCATCACCCCTTCTGCCTACCACACTCTGGCCACCCTGACCACTTGCTCTTCAACAAGACCACCTTAGGCATCTGCTTTTGCCTTTGGGATTCTCTGCCCTTGGATCTTTGCATGGTTGTGGTTGTTTCTCTCCTGTAGTTTTTAGTCTCAGTTGACCATGGCCCTGACCACCCATGTGAAGCAGCACCCTCCCTGGTCTCCCCTTTGTCACCCCTGCTGTGTCTTCCCCATAGCAGTCACCCCGTCTGACAGGACTGTGTGCATCTGCATATTCCTGTCTATCCGTGAGGCTCATGGGAGCAGGAGCCTCATCTACATGTTCCGGGCCATATCCCCAGCAGTTGGGTCTAGCACATCTTTGTAAGTGAAGGAAAAAAATACTGTGGAAGCATCAGTATTACTTCTGTCATCTTTCATTCCATATTTTTTGGGACAAACTCCTGCCCTCAAGTGGTTTCCGATCCAGTGGGAGCTGGGGTGGCCAGCTGTGGAAGGAGGCCCCAGCCCTACTTGGGCTGTCCCTCCTGCCTGCACAACCATGAGCAAAACACCCCTAGGGACCCAGGTCCTATGGTGCCGGATGGCTGGGTTGGTCTGTGGTTTATGATCCTTAGGAGCTAACAGTTCAAGGTGCCTTATATGGCAGGTGACGGATTCTGACCCTAAGTGGAGGAAGCATTGCAGACTTGGGAGGGCTTTGAAGGGTAATCAGTCTCCAACAAACGACCAAGGGGCGGCTTTTTCACAGTCATGAACTCTTAGGGTTGAAAGAAACTCCAAA
>NW_003852408.1:30837084-30860947 GCF_000181295.1 Otolemur garnettii
AGGGTATGATCAAGAGAAAACTAACGTAATGTGCTTAAAATACATTCAGTAAATGCTACTTAGGATTCTCTCTGCTAAACCGTTTTCTAGTGTGGCAAATTTACTATGAATATGTCCCCTAAAACCATTTTCCCTTCTTCCATTGCAATTGAGTTTCCACCAGCCGGGGACTGCATTTACCCAGGTCAGCATTTCTGGGAGCCAGCATATAACTTGATCTTACCTTTTCCTTGACATTCACGTGAGTATTCAGTTCAGCCATCTTGCTTCTAGTGGAACAAGCCCTATAAGGAAGGGGGAAAAAAGATTTACTTCAATGTTTTAAAGTTGATTTCTCAATGTTATTTTTGTACTTGGTTCTGATATAGCAAACAATTTTGTTCCATCATAATCATAAATACCATTTTAGAATGTAAAAATACTTTCAAGCTAAGCATTTGACTTAGATATGTTCTAAAAGCATATTACGATAACTCTGGAAGACAATGTGAAATCTTTTATTCATTGCTCTATTGACATGGAAAATGACAAAGACAGGAGGGAATGCACCCAAACCGTGTTTCTTCTTACTAGGTAAAAGAAAGGTGGTCAAAGCAGTGAGAGGAGGGAAATTGTTCCGACTTTAAGCAGCTATTGTCATCGCAATCTCCACTGTCCCAAAGCTTTTATCAGCCCCTAAGTCATCTAACAAACATTTATTATCTCTTACGTGTACGTGTACGTGTAATCACACCACGTGCTACAGAGAGCAACGGAGAGAAATGGTTCCAGGTTTACACACAAGGAACACTTGTGCCTTTTCTCTCTCTCCCGAATGCTGCAACTTCAGACCTCTGTAGGGTTGTTTGTTTCCTGCAGTCTTCGCCTCAGCTTGAGTAACACCTCCTCTGAGAGGGCTTCCCTGACCTATCTCAGGTTGCCACTTCCCCCGCCTCACTCTCCACCAGTACATAGCAGTCTTCACTTCCTTTTTCGCTTACCAACATATCAGGAACAACCGTCCAGATCAATATGTATGTACCTCCACCGTAGTTTTTAATGACCATAAATTCATGATCTCCAGTTTCAAATGGACTCTTTAAACTGCCCATAAGAACTGACTCGATTTTGATATAAGGACAATTAATGACAAGGGGAGGGGGCGAGCAGAGAGAGGAAGAAGGAGGGAGGAGTGGGGAAGGGATTAGCAGAGAGAGGGAAGGAGGGAGGTGTGTGCCACACCTTTGGGGGGCAAGACACGATTGTAAGAGGGACTTTACCTAACAAATGCAATCAGTGAAACCTGGTTTCTTGTACCCTCAATGAACCCCCAACAATAAATTAAAAAAAAGAACTGCCACCCCACGCCCTTCCCCCAGGGCTGGGGGATAAAACGCAAATGGTTAATGGCTGAAAAAATCTACTTAGAATTTAGAATGAACAATATTTGACAGCACAACAAAATGGCCATAATCAACAGTGAGTTAGTGTATATTTTAAAATAACTAAAAGAGTAGGATTGGAATGCTCCTAACAGCCAAGAAATGATAAATGCCTGAGGTGATGCATACTCCAATTACCCTGATTTGATTAATTCACCTTGGATCAAAACCTCTCACGTACCCTATACAAGGATAGACAACTCTTACCTACCTACAATAATTAAGAATACAAATTAAAAGGTTTAAAAATACATATCTTTAAAGCTTTCCCATAAGCCTTCTGTTTCCCGAAGCTCTTTAGGTTTCTGCCTTCATTGCCCAGGCTTTATCTGGTCAAAATCATTCACCATTATTATGGAAGGTAAACCTGAAGTCTTTAATAGTTTCAGTCTTTTGAAACAGAGAATAAATGACTTAAATGCATGCATAGATTGCTTCAGAAATTAGCAGTTTGTCAGGCCAAAGGATCAATATATACTCTCTATCTGCATGTTGAAAGCTTTTTGTCAATCAAGAAAAGCTGAAACACTTCAGCATAGTTTTTTGGTCTTTTGTTATAAAGAGTGCCCCCGCCTCCAGAGTTGAAACATGTTAGGAATAACTTACAAAAATTCTCTGATTTCTCCCCACTATTTTCCTTTACACCTACCAACGCCTTAAACAAAGCACAAATTCAGATCCATTGTCTTTGGGCGACTTTAGGATGAAAGCTGGCAATTTGCAATGGTTCCTCTATTACCACTGAAATTATTCTCAAATAGGAACTACATAGACATCGAATATTAGAAACAGTAAGACTTTATTTTTACAAGTTTCCAGGTGATACCGCCACTGACGTGTGCATGTGGGCATGCTAGCAGAGGGACCCTGTGTCCCCACTCCCAGCAAGGCAGCTCTGCCCATATGTTCTGCAAAAGTGTCCATTGTATTGACAACATTTCTCATTTCCTCCAAATGGTAAATTCTATATCCTTGGCATACAGGAGGAAGTAAATGATACTAGCTGGCAAAAACACTCGAATGTTATACATATTCTCACTTATTCCTGTCTCTGAAAGTTATTAGTAAAAGACATGATTATTTTCTGATTATCTTTAATAGTGACCAGAGATGGTATGTGAGGTCAAAGAACAAACAATCAGTTGTTTGTTTATAAGCCATGGATGGAAAGTAGAACCTTTGGTGAGCCATCATAACGCCTGCAAGATAATCTACAATCATGATATCTGAAGACTTCCCATTCAGATGAAAGTTTTGGTATTCTATAAACACACACTGCATATACAAGTATATGAAAGTGGCTGTTCAGTGGTGATAATGTACGTGTGTGTGCATGAGAGAGAAAGGGAGAGGGATACACCTATGGAACTATGAACAGCTGTATGGTGACAGGTGACTCCAGTGGCATTTTAGGATGGACCTGTAAGCCGTAATGCCTTTCCTTAGACTAGACTTTAGATGAGTCCTTCGGACACATCTATGTGTGATTTTGCCATTAAAGATGCATGCAACCTAATCGAAAAATGTGTTGTTTTTGTGTTCTGGGCTTTGATGTCTAGGATTTAAGCATGAAGCTGTGAATTACGGCTTTAGAAAATCTACAGAGCAATCAGGGAGGAATTCCAGTGAAGACAAGAAATTTCTGAGATCTGAGGTAGTGGCAGCATCAGATGGCAAGCCATATTCATAAGACAAAATGTACACACACACACACACACACACACACACACATCCCTCCTTGGCAATTACCTTTCTCTTTGACTTCAAAGTCTGATTCAAGGAAAGATTCATCTTCAGTACTGATACCAGTAAGATTAAGCACAACATTTTTTTTTTTTTTTTTGCAATTTTTGGCCAGGGCTGGGTTTGAACTCGCCAAGTCCAGCATAGGGGGCCAGTGCCCTACTCCATTGAGCCACAGGCGCCACCCACAACATTATTTTTTTATGGAAGAAAAATGCTGGCTATGAGAATAGCGTGAGACTATTATAGGTTTCTCAGATGGGAAGATCAGCATAGTTGTAGGGATCAGTTCTTTGCCCATTTTATTCTCTTGTTTTTCCCACGTGGAAGGCGGCCTCCACATGCCCTACCTTCCACGTGGGGGTCTAGTGCCCTCTCTACATCATGGCTTTCTGCGGCTATTGTGTAATAGAGGAATCGGGAAAGTGGCCACAGCTCAAGTTACAGAAACTACTTGATCTAAACAGCTAGTTTGCCTTGAAATATTATGAGTGCAAGTGGCCACATAGTCAAGTCAGGTTCTGCTGATGAGGACATCCATTAGGGAAAGTATGGGACAGGTGGGGCTGATTTTCAGTGGGCCCTGCAGAATATGCAGAAGCACACCCTGCACCTGCATGGCATCACACACTTGCTGCCTTCCCAAGCTGACTCCCTCTTCCCTCTGAAAAGGAAAATGAAACTGTGCTGTTTCCCTCACATCTCAGTTTCACATCTCACTTGGTCATCTCACTCAGTAGTCACGGCTGCACACGGCTGAATGCTCACTCCTTAACATGTGTGAACCACTGAAGTTTCAAATATGCAAGAAAGTGCAGGCATCTCTGACTTCTTAAGAAAGAACTTGATTTCTCATTCCTATTATCACTTAAGATTATTCTTGAAACAAACCAGTTATTGATGGCTAACTGTTCAAGTCTATGGGTAAATGTTCCGTGCACATCAATTAATCAAAACAAAATTAAGACAGCCAGAAGTATAAGTCTTGATATTCATGCAACATTTCAATAGCTTAGGTAGTGTTTCAGAGCTTTTTTTCCCTAAAAATTGCAATTTAGATTTCAGTAATGGCATTATAAACATACATAGATGTCACGTAATATTTATATATATATATCCTACAACAAAATAAACATCAGGGAAATTGCTAAAACTTATTAGAGAAGACACCAATGACAAAGAAAAGAATTTCGCCATTTTAATATATCATCTATACACTTCTCCAGTGTAAAATTAATGAACCACAAATACGGTTACCACTAATCACTTTAAGCACAAAGTTATACCAGACTGAATTATCCACTGAGCAATGATCTTACTGAACATACACATCACCAGTCAGAAAATCCTTTAGCTATAACAGAGATAAATATTTTTTATGAAAAACAAACTTGAATGGCATAAATTCTGGCAAATACATTTGGATTAGCATTTACAATTGATAGGATTCAATGAAGTTTAATATGTCTCACACTCTCCAAGTTTAAAGAATACATATTTATGTTTTTCATGTAATCATATAAACTCCAAGTTTAAAGAATACATATTTATGTTTCTCATGTAATCATATAAAACGTGGAAAGTTATAACAACGTATTGAAATGCCAGACTGCTTTGTGACTTTGCCATCTCCGTTTCTCCTCATATTTATTGTCTTGCCAGTGACACAGTTTCACTTTTGTTTTTCTGAACTCTATTACTGCTCTTAAATTCACTTTCCTGTTCTCCGGTATTGTATCACTTTGCTTGAGCTGGATTTAGAAAACTAGAGGAAATACTCGAGAAAAATTTTAAAATAGAGCTTTCTACAATTGTGTTCAAGGTTATTTATGCAAAGTGTTCTCATGATTTATAAAAACATAAAAATCATACTGCATATTTGGGGCTGCTAATAAAATATTTCATAAATTATCGTAATGTAAACCAGTGGTTCTCAACTTTCCTAATGCCACGGCCCTTTAATACAGTTCCAAAGGGGTCGCGACCCACAGGTTGAGAACCGCTGATGTAGACTAAAGGGGATAGATAATAAAGGCCATAAGGTATGGCTTAGAGAGGGAAAATGACCACGGTGATAGAGACTGGAGATTGACTTCACTTTCTGGCTAATCCTAGGACCCAACAGGAAAGCTCTGGAAAAGGGAGATTTCTGGGTCCCAGTGTCAGCTGGTGTAGGGGACTGGAGCGTTAACACAGCAACTCTCCAGGTTATTTTCATGCAAAGCCAGATTTGAATGTGGCTCCTCTGTACTGGAACATGCTGGAAGTATAAAACACATCCTAGATTTCCAAGACTTAGTACTAAAAAAGGGATTCATTATTATTTTTATATTGATTATATATTGAAATTTGATAAATTGGATTAAATTAAAATTAATTTCATCCATTGCTTTTTGCTTTCTTAATGTGACTGCAAGAAAATTTACAACTGCATATGTGGCTCACATCACTTTTTTTTTTTTGAGACAGAATCTCACTCTGTCACCCTGAGTAGAGTGCTGTGGTGTCATAGCAACCTCAAACTACTGGGCTCAAGTGATCTTCCTGCCTCAGCTTCCCAAGTAGATGGGATTACAGATATACACCACCATGGCAGGCTAGTTATTTTCTGTTTTTAGCAGAGAAGGTTCTCACTGTTATTCAGGCTGGTAGAACTCCTAAGCTCAAGTGATCTTCCTGCCTCAGCCTCCCAGAGTGCTAGGATTACAGGTGTGAGCCACCAGGCACCCTATCGACCACACATTCTATTTCTATTGGAAAGTGCTGTCCTAGAGCACTGGTTCCTGAAGTGTGGTCCCCAGATGAGCAACATCAGCTTGGCCTGGGAACTTTTAAGGAACTAGTAGATGAACAACTACATGCCCACACCAGAAAGAAACCCTATTCAATTCAAGTGGAGGGAGAAGAGAAGGGTTTGGTAAGCTCTCACCTAATGGGTCCACTGTAAGGGGATATGGCACACCTCCTGGGTGAAGGGCTCAACTACAACTTGGACTTTACCTCACAAATGCAAACAATGTAACCCAATCGTTTGTACCCATATATTAATCTGAAATAATAAAAAAACAAAAGCAAATACTCTGCCCTAAGCACAGCATCAGACATTCTGGGGTTAGGGCCCCCACGGCATTCGGAGGCACATAAGCTAAACTTTGAGATCACTAGGGCCCCCAACCCGGGAACACAAAGAACGGGGTCTCTTTCTTGCCCTCAATCACTATATGCAAGAAACAGACTCTCCATCTACATAGAAAAATGGGGGGGGGGGCAGTGCCCTATACATTACATTGCTAAGGAATGGTCTTTTGGCAACTTATTAATAATAATTAACACACTTACGTAGATCTTATAATGTACCAGGCACCCTGATTGGTGCTTGACATTTTTCCATTTTTACCCTCAGAATCCTATGAGTAGAAATTATGATTATCCCCAAGTGACACATGTGAAAACTGAGGCGCAGAGATTTAGTAACTAACTCAAGCTCTCACAGTAAGCGGCACAGTCAGGACTCATACCTGGGCAGCTGACTCTGGGGTCCATGGCCATTGTGCTGACCGCACCTGAGAGCCATCTTAAACAAGTCTGGGGCCTGCTGTCTCCATATGGTGGTGAGAACTCCACAAGGAGAATGTCGCTGCTGAGGGTCTTGCCCTCTCAGTGGGGCAGGGCACACAAATTGCAGGTCAAAACCACTCCACTCACATGGAAGTGGGCAGGGATGCACTTGTTATAAAGAAATGGCTATGTTCCTGTCGCTTCCTACCCCAGGTGAGATGCAAAGAGCTGCATTAGTGGGCCCTCAGTCCACAGATTGTCTCTTTGCCACTGTGATGATGCCCAGGGCCTCTGTGACATGCGGGTCGATGCTTAACTGCATCTTTAGCATAAATTAATCAATGCATCTATGTACCTGATTTTTCTTTCTTTTTTTTAAATTGGAAAAAATAAAAAATATATTATTATAAAGGGAAAGTACAAACATATTTCACGTATAAATGAGGATGCAATATTCTAAACAACATGTTAACAAGTTGAATTAAAAATTACTGTTCACATAATGCTCTACGTGGTGTTTGTGGTTGTTGTTGTTTGAGACAGGGTCGCATTTTGTCACTCTTAGTACAGTGCCATGGCGTCACAGCTCACAGCAACTTCAAACTCTTGGGCTCAAGCAATTCTCTTGCCTCAGCCTCCTAAGTAGCTGAGACTATAGGCGCCTGCCACCCAGTTATTTTTAGAGATGAGGTCGCCCTAGGTACCTGATTTTTGTTTAGCCTTGACAATACTATAATCGGGTAGATCTCAAGATGTTTTCATGCGGCTACCTCAGAGGGACTGATTGGGACTGACACTGTGTGCAGGAATCCTCAGAAAAAGGCATATACATGCATTTAATGTATACACAGGAGTCTTCAGGATGAAGACTCAAACCTACGGAGAATGTCATCTAATTTTATGCTTAGGTTTAATAAAGTATGGACAATCAAGGAGAAATATGATTGGACAAAATAAATGTTAACAGACTGAGGAAATCTAGTAAGGCCTGTCTAGATAATTTTGGCCTGCTTGAGTAATTTTTTAGGGGTCTGGGATAGGACTCTCTCTAGAGTAGGTGTATTACGATCTATAGCTAAATAACATAGGTTGGATAATTATTTTAATAGTCAGTTTTTCTACAGAGGGTAGAAAAGGAAAGTTCAGAGTAATACTTTTAGTTTTTATGGCTTTGGAGAAAAGGGATTCTGTTTTTTCTGGTTAGTCTTGAGAGAGAACGAGACTGAGTGGCTGGACCACAGGACCAGGTCAGGGAAAAACTTGTTTTTGAGGCTGCTTCTGAGGCCTTTATTTTGGGATTATTTTCTGAGTCCCAACAGAAGTCGATCATGCCACATGATTTGAGAAGTAGCAAAAAGCATCTCAGCTAAAACAGTGCCAACAGGATCTGGGAGTACAAACTTTGGAGATAACTGCATTTTCACGTGGTTTAGCGCATGCGATTACGTCTGGAAGAGGATGTAATATCACAGATTAATTTACTTCATTCTACTGCTTCCATCTGCTCTTAGCAGGGGGCAGTGCTCTGAGAGGATGGGAAACGGGACAGGCAGGTTTTGCAGGGAGAGCTGGCGCTACACATCTGTCTGTGCCAGGCACCATTGATCCTGATGGCCGCGGTGTGGCACAAAGGCCCCCTAAATAATAGGTTGGAGGAAATAACCTGTGGTCTCTTGGCTCTCAGGTACTCCAGGCTTGTCAGCATTGAGAGTGGATGAGAACACATATCAAAGGTGTGGGTTCTGTCTCCAATGCACTGGGCTATTTCTCTGCATATTAGCTGAAAAAAGAAATAGTGCTCTTTCTGTTAAATTAAGTTAAAGCTGCCTTCTTTTTTTCTTTTTTCTTTAAGACAGAGTCTTACTCTGTTGCCCTGGGTAGAGTTCCAAGGTGGCATCATAGCTCACGGTTACCTCAAACTTCTGGGTTCAAGAGATGCTTCTTGCTTTAGCCTCCTGAGTAGCTGGGACTACAGGTGTCTAACAACACTAGGCTAGTTTTTCTAATTTTAGTAGAGATGTGGTCTTGAAGTTCCTAGCTCAGGCGATGTACCCGCCTGGGCCTCCAGAGTGCTACAATTACAAGTGGGACTCCATACATAGTTTAAGTTCAGCTTTAACATTTCTCCATCCATAGTGAACTGTAACCTGGCTGGATGTCTAAACAGGCTGTAATCCACACTTGCACCAGTCACAGACTTTCAGCCAATTACAGGCCGCCAAGTGTTCAAATCATGTTCAAACAAGGCAAACAGCCAGCTGTCACCAAGTCGGCTGTTTCTGTACCTCATTTCCATTGTCCGTATGTCACTTTCCTTTTTCCGTCCATAAATGGTATCCTACCATGTGGCAGTGTCTGCCCTGTTCACAAATTCTTCATTGCTCATTTAAACTCTATTGAATCTGATTTGTCTAAAGTTTTTTCTTTTACTTCTATAAAATTGGGACTTTGTCTAAAGTTAATATTAGGTTTTCCGTTGCTTTACTTTTCAATTGCCTCTTCCTTTTTGTGCCTTCTTTCTTTCCCTCAATCCTTTGCTGTTCCTGATCGGGTTTTGTAATTATGAGGTCTCATATTCTAAGCGTTTGTGCTCTTTTTTCCATGGTTTAATTCCCACAGTTTCGTTCCTTGGAGGAAAGTTTCTTTAATTATTAGAAATGAGGACACATCAACAATGAACCAGAGAGTGGTGACTGAAATATGAATTTCATGTGAAGATACTTAGACTGTTTTATTGTTTCATTTAAAGGAAAAAACCCTCAAGGCTGCATTTTTATTCAAAGACATTTCCATGTACTCAACCCACTGTTAGAACAACTTCACTGAAAAAGCATTTTAAGGGCAAATGTCAGGAAAAAATTTAAAAGCTCACATTTAAAAGCTCTGGCTCTGCCTCTTTTGAAAAGCAGGGTTAGCCTTTGGTTTAGAAATGTCACTGCCTACTAAGTTCTTTGTGGGGGGAAGAAAGAAAATTGAATGTTTTATTTAAACAGGTCATTAACAGTCAATACTGATTTGAAAAGGCCTGCTTTCAGAGGCAGATAAAAGCTTCCAATCACTTAGAATATCACTTGAGCAGATCTGGGGCAAGATGTGCTGATGCAAGTTTTAGACCTCTATTGGGAGAACATCTTCACTCAACAGCCCCAGTGCCTACGCAGGGGCAGAGTCCCTGGCGTTGTGTGCACTGCTGTATCTGCCCCCCATACAGAGATATGGCTAGAGGAGCACAAAGCACACTCCGTGGTAGGTCCAGCTTTGAATTTTCCATTTTAGTACTGGCAAATGCTTGTGAATGAAGATTAACCATTTTTGCATAAAGCGCCAAGCCACCTCCCCACGGCAGCAGAATGCAAATGGGCGCAAAAGAGCAAAGGACAGCTAAAATAAATGCGGTGGATCCCAGGCGGTGCGCGCACTGGGGGGGGAGGACGCACGGCAAGCTTTATTAGCATTCATCTACGCCATGGTTTTTCTATTTAATTTGAAATGATTTCATTTCATAGGTCTCTGACGGCTTGAGAATATAAATAAATGCCTTTTTCTAAACATGACCCGACGCTGGCTCCTATAAGGATCTGCTTCTGATTGCAGGGCTTTAAAGCAAACATGTGTTTCCATAGAGATGTGGGCGACCTGGACCTGGTGCAAGTACCCACTTGTATCAGCAACTCAATTATGCTCAGTTCTTTTAAGATGCGATGATGTAAGCTCGAGTCTTTAAAATATGCCCATCCTCAGAGACGCTTGAGAAAAGGTGAAGTGGCTGGCATTCTCCGAAGCAGAGAAGAGGTGCAGAAGAATAAATGCCACCCTCTCCAAGCACACCTTAATAGGCTGTCTCCCTGCAGCTCATATGGGTACACTTCCCCGTCCCCGCCACACAGCCTGCCAAGCAAATCTCAAATCTCAGAAGAGTCTGGACAAAAGATCAAGCACAGTTCTTTATACCCCACCCCGGAGCACCGAGAACCCTACCATAAACTCCCTGAATGTTGAAAAATAAATAACACGTTTTCTCGTCCCTCCTCTCCTCCCCTCCCCCCAACTAGCTATGGGCAATTCCAGCAGAAAGAGCAATGCCTTTCGTTATTATTTGACAAACATTCATTAAACACTGCGGATGCACGGGCTCTGTGGGGAATGCTGGCAATAATGAAACTAACACTTCAGAGCTCTGACTGTATACCTACACTGCTCTCAGCACTGTCCAAGGATTACTTCATTTACTTCTCAGACTAGCCCAATGGAGCATATACCTGTGTTCTTGTTATCCCCATTCCATGGGGGAAAAAATAGAAGCACAGAGAGGTAAGCTGCTAACTCAAATCATACAGCTGACTTGTTTTGTGACCAAGCTGAGATTTGAACTTGGATCTCCTGGCTCCAGAGCAATTGGCTCCAAAGGAGCTTACAGCTCAGAAACAGAAACAAACACATACATGAAAGCACAGAAAAGAGCCAGAGTAAGGGGTGAAGAAGGAAAGTAGAGTGAGGGGTAAAGAAATTAGACTGGGATTAGCCTGGCTCAGGATTCTGCACAGAGCAAAGCTGGGGCTGGGGTCTGTCCAGCTTGGATGTCTCATCCCAGAGATGAGGCACATCGCCGTGTGGGAAGGAAGCTTGCTCTTGGGGGGGGGGGGCTGTATCTTTTAAAACTTTTTATAGCATCTTTTTAAGGACAACCCCGCATGTTCATGTCCAAAGACAATATGAGTTGTGGTTCTGCGATGTAAGGCTGGACTGGCAAAGAGAACCCCTAACTAAGCCTGGCAAACAAAAGCTGTATGTTGATGGCTGAACTCTGGGAAGCTGGCTCATTCATCATGGAATAAACACCTGGTAAAGGAACCCATCATCTCTTCAGACCATACTCTGGTTTCAAAAACCTCAGTTCCAAGAAACTTGCCATACGCCTAGCTCACAAGTCAGCACTCTCCTCGTAAGCATTTAATGATCTCAAAGTAGCAGAGGAAGCTCCTTCTTTCCTCGTTCCTTGAAACGTTACTGGCACTGGCTGAATAAAAACAAGTGTGTGATGCACTGCCCTGAGCACACTGCCAGTCGGTGGGAAGGAAACACCAGGGAGCTGAGGCAGAGCCTCCACCTCCAGCAGGAGCGCCTCACAGCCCCTTTCTCCCCTTCTTCCTCCCCCCATTTCTTCCTAAGGCTTCCCAGCAAAGGCAGCCTCAACTCACTTTTTAAGGTTTCCTGGTGTCCAAATCAGGGCTCCGGGTGCACAGTCTGGAGCTGCTGGCTTTATCAGCAGGCAGATAAGCTCTGTTTCCTAACTGGCCACCTTTATCAAATTGCTTTTACTGAAACCAGTAAGTCCTCTCACCAGTGACAAAGGCGGAGCCAGAAACCCGGAGTAGTGGCAGGATCTTGGGTGTGGCTGAGTAACCAGCAGTGGGCTGGTGGCCTCGATGCCCTAAGGCACAGAGGGACTCACCTTCTGACAGACTGTTTGTTCCCTCTTTGTGGAACTCCCCAGTACTCTGGCCCTGGGTCCCTGTTAGTGAATGCCCAGTTCTTCATCCTTCTTACCCAGGAAAGTTGCAGCTCTGACACTGAACCTGCAACCTTTACACAGACTGCCCCTGAGGCTGGCAGACGGCACAGGCTGGGACTGTAGTCATCATTCCAAAGGTCAGTTTCTGGGTAGGATTGTCTGCTGAGTGCTTCTCATCTTCTAGGTGATGCGAGTACAGGCACATTAATCAATTAGCTAACATTCCTAGGACTACACGTGGAGGCCATCTCCCTGTTTTAAAACCAGTTCCTGGTTCTAGGCCTGACTGGAAGCTTCTGTTAGCTAATTTTATACTAAATGAAAAATGTACAAACCACATCCAGAGGTATACATTTTATTAGAGGTCATGGTCTTGCTCCAAAGAATGAAATTGTAGCTGTTAGCTTTGTTCAGTCTTTACCAGTGAAAGCCAGTGTGGAGAGCAGGGGCTGGGACGGCATTTGGGGCAGAACAGAGAAAGGGTTTCTGACCTGTCAGGCCTGCTCTACCTACACCCACGTTAGCCTTCTACGTGTTACCTGTTTGCTGGTTCAATGTGTAGAAAACAAATACATATATGTTCTATGCATTCTTAGAAGGGTGTATTTCTCTATAGGATCAGACCTCATTTCCCCACCATGAGACCATCTAGCCGACCACAGGCAGGAAGTCGGCCTAGAAAGCCACTCCCGCCAGCCCTGTGACAGAGGCATCTATAGCAAGGTGGCTTTGTCACCAATCACAGTAACTTGGGGCCTTAAATAACCACAAAGAGGAAATACTGCTACATAGATACTTCTTTGTGTTCTTATGATAGACATTAAGTAATTACATTCAGCAAGACTGAATCCCAGCTCTGTCTCTTACTGGTTTGGGGATTTGAGCAAGTGACTTGATCTCTTTCTGTCTCTGTTTCCTCATCAGTATACTGAGGACAGTAATAGTAACTACCTTGTAGGGTGGTAAGGAGGATGGAAGTTCATATTTATAAAGTGATTACAACAGTGCCTGGAACTCACCAAGTGCTATTACAGTGCTATAAAAGGATATAAATAGATTTCACTATAACCTGCGTGGCGACTTAACTACTGTCCTCATTTTACAGGTGAGAGAGGTTATGGTCATGCGTTGAGACAGGGACGGAGCTGGCCTTTGAAACCTGACCTTCTGACCACAAATTGCCCTCGTGTGGTTACACCCTTTCCTCCACCCACCGACGCTGCCACCTGATGGGAGAGCTAGGGCAACTCCAGAAGGAGGGTGGTGGCCCAAGGCCTGACTGTAGCACTGCTAAGGGCTTGTGAACTCTCAGAGCTCCCTCTGTGTCTATGGCTCATTTGTTTCCCGTGCTCTTAAAACTGCAGCCCGTGCAGAAGCAAATGCACCACTGCAATGCTTCTGCCCTGTACAGCGAATGGGAGATCCACTGCAGGGCAGGAAACTTGCCCTGCGGCTCTCAGATGTGATCAGGGACTTCATGACCAGATTGACAGCTAAGGTACTTGCCTTTAGAGGACAGTAAGCAGGAGGAGGGAGGGCAATTGGTGAGATCTTACCTACTGTGCACAATGTAAGGGTGTTCGGCATGCCCCCTGGGTGAAGGGCTCAACTACAATTTGAACTTTACGTTAGAAATGAAAACAACGTAACCTAAACATTTGCATCCTCCTATTAATCTGAAATTAAAAAAAAAAAAACAGCAAAGTTCAAATAAAATCTTAGAGCTTATTAGAGAACAATCTAAAGGTCACCAAACCTCCCACACATTGTGACTTCAGGTAATCATATCGAGATGGATTAAAGAGGGAACTGATCTGATTTTAATGCCCTTGATTTATTCCAGTGCAGTGACAGACAATAAATACTCATTTTGATCATTTTACATTATGCTCGAAATTCTAAAGATCATATTTACTGTCTTATTAAATTTTCTTTCAATTTCTACCTGTAATAAAAAATAGAAGTTTGTCTCCTGAAATATGCTATCATGGGAAAATTAATAAATACTTTTAAAGTGCTTCAATTATACACGATTTGAATAGATTTAATCAGTTATAAAAAGAATTCCTTCCTTTTAAAAAGCCTGCTTCTGATAAATTTCACCGTGCCTTTTTCTTTTCCAAAGTCCCAAGTACAATGCCTTTGACAAGCTAAGCGTTCAATAAAGACTTATGGGGAAAAAAGAATAAATGTCCTCTCATTTAATCTTCCTTTTCCTAGTTAAAATGAGTTCGGGATCACTTATTCTTCAGATTTTAACCACTAGCATGAAGTTAACACTTTAAATGCCACCTTTCAAACCAGCTTTGTCAAACCCTGTTCTGACACTGTCACTCACCCTCCAGGCCATTCCCTGCTCTCCTCCCCACCACATCCCACCCTGTAATGTCCGTGTCATTATCAGAGTCAAGGTCTACTCAGGAGCACCACAGTCCTCCACATCTTCCTCACTCAACCCCACAGATCTCATCCCTTTAAACAGGTGACTTCCCCAACATCCTGTACTTATTTTATTTCTTCTTCCTACAAAGCCTTCTCAGGAAAACCAAGTCACTAGACTAGTCCTCTAGTTCCTCTCCACCAAAGCCTACATGACAGTTTGAGAAACACAGACTGAAATTTACTTTTTCTGCGGAGTACGAGAGAAGAAAAAAATAATTAATTTTTACCCAATATTAAAAACAGTTAACCACTAACCTCAGCAGCACATACCCAGCCCAGGTGTGGACTTTCATTGTGTCTGCACCCAGACACACTTCATGGGCCCTCTGTAAACCTTCTTGGGCCTGCCTCGTCCACTGTGTTTACAGCAGAAGAGGCCTGAGAATAGACCCACAATCTCTCTACCTTGCACTGAGTTCCTGCCTGCCCTAGGGCTCAACTCCCACTGGGAGAAGTTCAGAAAGTCCCAGATGCTTCCGATGGTCTGTAAGCCTTAGCAATACTTAATCTCTTCCAAATCATTTTTCTAAAGATTGAATGAATCAAAACTGGTTTTTGTACAACAGCTCAAATATTGTACAGGCCTTTCCACTAAACATAATACTATATGTTATTCCCCTTTGAAAGACTTTGTTATTTATCTAATCTGCCTTAAAGCGATTTTGAGGCATAAATGTATAAGGTTTTGATGACCTGTTTGATGAAACAGGTCCATCTCTCACAGACTTTATTCCATTTATACCCATTCTTGGCAGATTGATAGAGACAAGCAATTGGGGTTGTCTTTTTTTTTTTTTTTACTAATGTTAACAATTTCATTATCCAGCTACAGAGCATGTCCTCTATGTGTTCATCATGGGCCAGACACTGCATGTGGTAGAGAGTGTCTCTGTGTCCCTACCAGAACTAAGACTTGATGCCTATTCTGGAGGGGTATATACTGTGGGGCATGGGGTGTCAGAACCAAGAGAAATAAGAACACAACCAAGGCCAGGCAGGGTGGTTCATGCCCATCCTAGCACTCTGGGAGGCCAAGGCAGGTAGATCAGCTGAGCTCAGAGTTTGAGACCAGCCTGAGCAAAAGCGAGGCTCTGTTTCTACTAACAATTAAAAAAACAACAAAAAACCAGCCAGGCATTGTGGACAGCGCCTATAGTCCCAGCTACTCAGGTAAGCAGCTGAGGCAAGGGGATCACTTGAGCCCTAGAGTTTGAGGTTGCTGTGCGCTATGATGCCACGGCACTCTACCCAGGTCGCAAAGTTAAATTTTCTAAAAAAAAGAATATAAGCAAAATCAAACAAATTATCCTGAAATGATTATCACTATGTACACCAAGTGGCTTCATCAGAAAGGGCGTCACAGAGGAGGTGCTTTTTTGCACTGCTTGGATGACGTACTTTCAAGGAGCGGAACGACATTTCAGGGAAGAGGAAAAGTAAAACCTCTCTGGCAGAAACTAGTGAGTCATGTGTGAAGCCAGAGAGAAAATCCGCTTGCTTAGTACACAGAAGTCAACTGATAAATATTTACTGGGTGTCCACTATGCTTCTCTGCTAGATGCAGTGTGTTTAGTTAATTATAACGCAGGGTAATTTTAAGATTGGCCCCTGCAGGGAGATAAGATCAGCAGGCAGTAAGCAATTAGATGGCATCAGAGGATAGCATTGAGGTGTTACGTGGTGTGGTATCAGTTATACACTTGTCCTGGTCGCAATGCAGCAAGAGGTAACACCCCTATTTCATTTTTCTTTTAGCAAATTGGAGAGTTTCTTCTTGTCCCATCCTTCTCCAACTTTCCCTCACACCTCCCATCATTTTTGGTTACGTGGTTCTAAAACCATCATTCTCGAATGGACAACTGGATCTTTAAAAAAATGTTGTTTTCTGTTTGATGCAAATTGACTTTTTGTTCTTTTAGTTTTGCAAAACCATTTGCTTTAATCTGAAAACTATTAAAGGGCTCCAAAACAAAGAAAAGCTATCTACTGAGTTACAGTGAGCTCTAGGAAAGCAACTCATAAATTACATTAAACATTTCATTTGGTTTTATTCTAACCTGGTTTTCCATACTGGGAGATGACCAACAGCTAATATTACATAATTTACCAGACTCAGTCTTCAAAAAGAGTTAACCAGACACTGAAAAGACTCTTGTTTGTTTTACTAAATGGTTCCCTTAAAACCACAAGGAAGTGGTAGAAAGGGAAGTTGTCTTAGAAAATTAATCTACGCTTGTGTCTATTTCTGAACGGCTACTAGCCAGACTTAACTTGGTGGCATTTTTCATTTCAAGCTTTCAAATGACACATAGCTAGACAGAATGAGACCGCTTTAGATGCCTCCTGGAGAACATGGGGCAGGGACTGAGGAAAGACTACAAAGACTACATAACTACGGCAGTGTTAGTTGGTTTTTAAAGAATCTGCAAGCCACGCTGCACGACGGGAAAAAATTGATTTAGCTATGACAAAGCACTCTCCTTGTTCAAACCTCCGCATAATCGGTCCCTTGCTTTACAAAGACTTATGTCTGTGTGCTCTGCCAGGCCTTTAGCAATGGCTACCACTTACTCACCATGTTCATTCCTTCCTTCAGTGTTCAGTTAGCTGACACCGAGCACCTGTGCCAGCCCTGTCCTCGGTGCTACGGAGACATCTGTGAACAAGCCAAACAAACCCCCTCAGGCACCACACGGGGTGATTCTATTTCACTGAGTTCTCACTATGCGCCTGAAAGGAAGTATCATTATCTCCATTTTACAGATGAAGGAACTGAGGCTTGTATGTTAAGGATAAGGTCCCAGAGCCTGCCACTAGCAAGGGTGGGACAGAAACCTGTCCAACTGACCTCCACCTGGTGCTCGTTGCATTAGACTTTGGTTCCAAGCAAATAAAGGGAATGTGTGGTGTAAAAATTATCTAGCATGTGCATTCCAGTTGAGCTAGAATCATAAATGTAAAGCTGGCTTGTTTTAAAAAAAAAAAAAAAGGCAAGAACGGGAAAGAAAAATAACAAAGGGAAAGAACAAAGCTTTCTCAGTGCCTTAAATTTTGCTCTCTGCTTCTCAGTGAGGAACTAATCGCCATGGAATACCCTTCCCCAGACCATTTCCCATGTTCTTCAACACCCTTTCCTTAAGGTGCTATTTCCTTCTGTCCCCTTCCCTCTTTCTGTTATATCTGGTGTCTTTAAAGGGCAGGAGAAGCTGTTGTTGAGAGCTGGTGAATCTCCCATTCCAGAATTCATGCAAGCAGAGCTGGATGGCCACTTAATGCCTCTCCGGAGCAGGGATTCACTTCCAGTGCAGGAAGACATGGGGCCTCTGCCTTGTAACTCCAGAATTCCAAATGGGGAGGCAATGCCATTTTCGCTGTCTTTCCTCAATCTTTACCCTAAGTTTCCCATGAGGCATCTAGAGTGGTTTCATTCTGTTTTAGTCAGATATTGTCTGAAAGCTTGAAACTAAAAGTGAAACCAAGTCTAGTCCAGCTGATATGCGTAAGGCATACTTCCAGAAGTCAATTACTTCCTCTGGGCTTTTTGTGGCTGGGCGTCTGAGATGGTCACGGAAAGAGCCTTCCTTCCTGCAGGTGGGGCCAGAAATGCCTGAGATAAATGGCTCTGTTAGGAAACAATGTGTGACTTACCATTTGAAGCAAAATCTGAAGAAGCTGTTACCAAAAGGCATAAACACCTTCTGTCTAACAGATTTTTGTGTTTGATTTGGTTCACAATCCAACAACTCCCATGGAAAGCATCTCCTGGTCCCAACGCGTTCACAGTCGCGTAAGTTGGTACAGCTTCAACGCTGAACTCAACATCTGGTAAATGTTTGCTCTTCTGGAATCCGGGGGTTACAGGGCACCAAGAGGGGCCTCTTCCTCCTGAACTGTAAGTGAATCCCCCTCTGCCAACACCCCATCCAGCCTCTGCTGAAACAAATTCCACAGTGGGAATTCAGTGCCTCCTAAGAGAGTGTCTTCTGCGCCGAGCTACTTGTGAGTAAATCTGTAGCTAAAATTGAGTCAACTGCCTTCCTGTAACTTCCCATGAACAGGCCAGCTCTGCATTCAGCCACTCCTTAAATCTGACCACTGTTCTAGAACTCTCAGATTCATCTGAAGTATGCTTTCTTCATTCTACTACAGAATTGTTCATAGAATCGAAAGATGTTAGAGCTGGACAGGACTTTATAAACCCCCAAATTAGTTTGTGGATAAGCCATTTTGTCTTGTCAGGCCTTGAGAACTTTATTTTTGAGAGTGAACTTATTCCTCACCTGAAATAGTCTGGCCTCTTCTCACCCCAGATATGTGTGTATATATATAATTATATATATGTGTGTGAGTATATATATTACACACACACACATATATATTATATATATTCTATGACTTTATTCTTTTTTAAATTCAACCTAAGACTGCATTGTGTTGATAATCACATCACACTACATATTGGTCATAACGAGCCTATAGCCAGTTAAACTCCCCACCCACCCCCCGCCCCCGGGATTTCCTTGAATCATTTATCACTGAGTGCCATTCCCCTAATCTTTACTTTTGTAGTTTTTCTTTTTTGAAACCCTAGTACATGAGTTTATATTTGACTCAAATCAATGTTTTATTAGTTCAGCTGATTTTCAAGCATATTAGGGTTCTTTTAGGTATCAAATCTGTAACTTTCCACTCTAGTTGTCTATTTCACTTTGGTCATTCACAAATTAAAGGATTTATGTCACTTGCGCTATTAAGCTGACAGTCTGGGCTTGAATCTCAGCTCTGCCACTTACGAACTGTGTGACCTTGAGGTAATTAAACTCTCTGCACTACGGTTTACTCATTTATAAAACAGGGATGAAAGAGTATCAACTGCATAGGACTGTTGTGAAGATTAATAAGTTAATACATGTAGAATAGAACAGTGCTTGATCCATAAAAGCTCAATAAATGTCAGTTATTTCTACTATTTTCATCAAACTCAGCATCCTTCATGTCATTGACAGAAAGAGCTAGAACAGAACAGAAGTAGGTGTCAATACAGTCACATTATGCGATCACATTGGCTCTCTCTAAACCCACTCTGTCGAGTGGATTATGCAAACCTAGCTGTGAATCCACTGAACTATTCTGTTATCCAGTTCATAGCTCTCCACGATGAAATCCTGAGATATTGTGAAGACTGCCGCAATGAAATTCCTATCTCCCACCTCTACCACATTTTCTTCACTTTGCAATCTACTTATTCTATTGAACAGGAAAATCACTTAGTCCTGCTTGACTTCTTGGTGCCTAATGATTATTACTTCCTTATCTGAGGATTCTGTTTTCAGAACACATTCTTGAATTTCGCTGGAATTTTATGTTTTCTCCTTTTGTCAATCTCCAGGCTTTGGGGCTTTCTCCATTCTCTGAAATTCTCCCCAGATGACTGAGTGCAGTGACACAGTCACAGCTGAGTGAGGCCTGCAGACGCAGTCTGGGCCAGGAGTCCCCAAGCCATGCTGAGGGGCTCAGGGGCTAGTATTACACTGCTGGAGCCTCCCTCACATCCTGTCCTACCCTCACCGGCCAGGAAATCAGTATCCTTGAATAAAAGGCGAGAATAGAAAAAGGTGAACAGCCCTTTGTTTTCTCATCAGAGGTGTTATCTCTTTCTTATTCTTTTCTTGACAAAAGTAAAGCAAATGTCTATAAAAATAAGAGAAAAAAAATATTGAAAAATAGTCTTGACAGAAATTATATCAATATCAAAAATGGATAAAACTCGCTTGATATCACAAGAGTTCTTTTTTCTGTATTTGGCTTTTTCTGTTACATTTGTTTTCTGTATAATTGTTCCTTGCCAGTGTTTTAAGTCTCTTTTGTTGTTTTCAGAGTTTTTTTTACATACTTTGGCTCACCCTGGACTGTAGGCTTCCTCTCCACAGGGATTACCTCTCCCTCTTTGGTATCTGTTCTTGGTTTTGGCCTCTCCTTGACATTCTTCTTTAAATTGTCCTTTATAGCTTGAGCTAATCTGAGCATGCCCTTTGCACCCACAGCCATCTCTCTTCCTCATTTTTTAGAACAATTAAACTTCTAATTCTAATCATTCAAAGAATCATGGAGTGTTTGCCTTGGAGTGGGTGTGCGTGTATGTGAGAGAGAGAATGTGTGTATATCATAATTTGGAAAAATATTCATGATTATATCATCAGAATTTCATTATCGATTCTTTAATTTCATATATGTGTGTAGAATACATGACATATAAAATATATACATATCATAGATAAAAAATACATGTACTTACATTTTATATATCTCATATCTTAGCTATGTACCAGATGCGGCTATATTTGCTGGGGACTCCAAAATAAACATGATAGATGCAGCCTGCCCTCTTGAAACTTAAAGTTTTAGAATAAGTAGAGATGAGAGCAAAGGCACAATACTGGACTCATGAGGAGTGGTTTGAGGAGCTTTTGGAGTTTATAGAAAGGGCCCTACAATGAACTTAGGGGGTGGGTTTCTCGCCTCTTTAGTTATCATCTCTTTCAGAGTCTCGGACTATACAATCACATCTTCTACTTTTCTGAAATATTTGGAATTTCCCTCTAAAGTCTGTAATACATGTCTGCTCAATCCATTTCGTCACCTGTCCCGTGGATCACAAAACCTACAATGACATGGTCACAATCTTCCACATGCCTGGCACACACCGAATAAACGGATGGAGGTTCCTTCTCTACTTCTATTCCAACTAATCTCTACCAACTAGTCTCTTCCTGGGTAGAATTAGATCCCACACGGCAGTTCCCTTCATTTCCTTTACTTTCCCAGAGATGACAATGTCAGTGAGGCAAGTTGGTGTCTGAGACCCTGTTTTCATTTATCCATGAGTTAGATGTCCAGCAGATGCCCAAATAGCATTAAGTCTCTCATCGCTCCCTGCGTCATTTTTGTACACTCTGTCAGATGTAAATTATACCAATGCTTAACAGAGCTGAGTGGTCTGGTTCATTTAATCCCCCAAACTGTGTATGGAGTGTCCACTGTGTGTGAGGAACTCTTCTTGGCACTGCACTTTTTCTTCTTCTTTTTGACTTCCCCCAGTGTGCGCCCTCTCTTGGGTTTTTGGATTCTCATACCCCTGCTTCCCCTAGATGTTCTGGATTCCTATCCCTGGGAACAACCCACTGTGCCATTCCAGTGAAGAAGATCATTTTTCTTCTGTTCCTGCTGTATTACAAACCCTGCCTTTGACCAACCTTTTTTTAGGGCAGACTAGTTAAAACTGGGTTTCTCAATTTTTAATGATGAAAACTTTATTTTCTTATAATGCTCTTTTAAATATCAAATTAAGCATAGTAGTTTAAAAACCAGATCTATGAGACAAAATATTGTGCTGTTTATAAACTATATCCCTGACCACCTACCAATTAAGAATCCTAAATCTGAATGTGGAAATAAATAACATTTAAAAGGATATAGCCAAATTTATAATATTATTCAGTTGATCATCAACATGACCAGTAACTTTTAGGATTTGAACTTTCATTCACATATCCATATGGAGCATAAAAATTGGAATTCACATTCAATACTAGGTCTTGTAAATATGGGCATTACTTTCTTAATTTTTTAATCTACCTTATATTGATACAAACTCATTTAAGTCATCTATAATCAAATGCAAAAGCTATACCCAAAGCAGACCACTACAATTCATTTTCAATGCAAAGTAAACTCTTTATTTTCTTAAACCTACAGATTTTCATCAGTTTTTGTACCAAGAATTTGAATCATTAAATCATTTTCATTGACTGTAATTTGAGCTCAGGATGACTCATCCACAGAGAAATAACAAATGCATTTGTCGTTGCTGTTTTCCTGGGTGTTGCTGAAAGACCATGTTCTGTCCACAGGAGGTCATGGCCACCTGACCTGGAAGTGGGCTTTGCTGCATCAGCAGGTCAGAGATCATCCTGGATTGCTAAATAATCAACAAGGCATGAAGGTAGTGGAAAGAAAGAAGGGGGGGGGAGGTTCCAATTTAATGCTAACTAGCCTATATGCTAATAGGCTAAACACAGTTTCCATCCAAGGATAAAGGAAATTCTGCTGCACTGGGCAAGAAGATGTTTAATTAAATACATACTAAAATTTACTTGCAGTGAGTTTATTTAGGAAACTGATGTTTCATCCTGTCAGGAATATCTTGTCAATAATATTAAGATTTTGTAGTAAGGTTAAAAAGAGTAATTTCTGAAAAATGTTTAGTCTATTCTCGTCTTCAGTTAGTGACAGTCACCAGAAAATTAATTATACCTATAGAAACACTTGGTAAACTGCAACTTTAGTGTAATAAACTACTTATTAATGAAATCTCTGTGTTTAATTTACTAGCAAGAAGTACCTGAGACATGGTAAGATTTTGATTCCTATGCTGTTAGGCTTTAGGAAACTCCAAAATGCTAAGTATTACATACAATCTCCTAATATTACATGGAAACCTCCATCATGGAATTAACTAAGCAGCCATCACGTGTGGGCTATTGTAATTATTTGCAATCAACATTTCACAGTTTTCTTGCTGGCATGTTCGTAGTTTGCTTTTTCCTTTTATTTTCACATCAAATATTTCGCATAGGTAATACATAGTATAATGTCTATTCCCAACTGAAGCCCATGAATAATCAGCAATATTTGCAGACTTTTTCTTATCTGATACTGCTATTCTCTATTGTAAATTTAATTACCGTCACTTAAAATTCTTAGTACAACAAAACATTTCATTAACTTCTTCTAGATAAAAACAGATAGATGACTATAAGAACAAAAAAGCAGACATAAGCAGAACTTACTATTCTCTAAGGCTCAAAAGTCTCCTTTTGAATGTGCCAATCAGTGTACACAAAGAGGGTAACCTGCAGTGAACAAACCCTTGGGTCAAGGGCAGAAATATCAACACAGAAACAGGTATGAATCTGTTGATGGTTAATGTACATAAGTGGATGGAGTGAAATAATCCACATCCAAGAAACTGGCAGTGCTCCCAACTGATCATTTACAAGATACGATTGCTGATTTTGATTCCTGGACAACTAATGAGCTGCCTTAGCATCCCAATATGTTCATGTTTAAAAAGAACTTCCTATCATTTAAGGAAACTTCTTAAAATGGGGAAACTAAGGCCTTAAGC